>NC_056740.1:17092327-17099827 GCF_019279795.1 Protopterus annectens
AATTGGCCTACCAAGGGGTGGACGTATCCTTCTTATGATTCCCAGTCTAGGGGTAGGTCTAGACATGGTAGGGGCAGAGCTCAGGGCTCTTTCAGGCCTAGAACAGGGAGTTCACCTGCACAGTCTTCGGTGAGGGCAGGGGTCAGTCCTTTTAAGTAAACAGACCCAATGACTTACCTTTTCAGCTGCCAGAGCCTTCTCGTCTGGCAGCACCTTTGGGAGGAAGGTTGGCACTTTTCAAGGAAAATTGGAGTTTGATTACCCAAGACAGATGGGTATTGGATATCATACACCACGGTTACAGGTTTTATTTCCATACCTTGCCTCCTTTCAAAGGCATGCCAGACGTTCCTCCTCTACAAAGAATAGAGGCTCACAAACAAATTTCTCTGTTACTTCAAATAGGGGCCATACAGCCAGTCCCTATGCCAGAAGTGGGCCTAGGATTTTATTCTCGCCTGTTCCTAGTACCAAAGAAAGGGAACACGTGGAGACCAATTTTGGATTTATCTACCCTCAACACTTATCTGGACATTCCCAAGTTCAAAATGTTGACCTTACAACAGCTTTTACCTCTGCTTGGCAAAGATCATTGGATGGTAACTTTGGATCTCAAGGAGGCTTACCTTCATGTTCCTATCAGACTGAGTTGCAGGAAGTATCTGCGTTTTCGAGCTAGGACTTCTCATTATCAGTTCTCTGCATTGCCCTTTGGCTTATCTACTGCGCCCAGAGTGTTCACGAAAGTTCTGGCTCCAGTGATAGCTTTCCTCAGGCTAAAAGGAATACAGATCTATCCTTATTTGGACGATTGCCTGATTCTGGCTCAAGGAAGGGACGAGCTTCTTCATCATTTGGAATATGTGATAGCAGTGCTAAGATGCCTGGGGTATTCTAGAAGCGAAACAAAGTCCAGTCTAGTACCCTCTCAGGACATGTGCTTTCTGGGTGTAAGACTGAATACAGCATCCCAGATGGCCTTTTTGACCCCGGACAAACAAAAGAATCTTTCCCTTTACTTTCATCAATTGTCTCATCAGTCCAGGCTGACTGCAAGGACAGTCCTTCAAGCCTTGGGGTTCATGGCATCTTGTATTCTGGTGCTTCCCAATGCCAAACTGCATATGAGGAAGTTACAATGGTACCTCAAAAATGTATGGACACAGCACTGCCAGGATCTGGACACTGTCATTCAAATAATACCTTGCATTCAAAAGGAATTGTTGTGGTGGGCTCAGGAATGTCACCTAAACAAGGGACTCTCTGTGACCCGGCCAGAGGCGAGTCAGATTCTAACGACAGATGCCTCAGACAAAGCTTGGGGAGCTCATCTGAATGGGAAGTGGATACAAGACAAGTGGCCTGCCAGACTACAACATCTACATATCAACTAGAAGGAGATGTTAGCAGTCCAGTTTGCATTAATAGCTTTCAAGGATTTACTTCTTCCAGGGCAGGTGTTGATTCTAACAGACAACACAACTGTCATGTGGTACATCAACAAGCAAGGGAACACATTCTTATCCTCTATGCAGACAAGCAATGATTTTGTGGGAGACTGCTCTCAGTTTACAGCTAAATCTTCAGGCAAGGTTTCTGCCGGCAGCACAGAACCCCTTAGCAGATGTGTTGAGCAGAATTATGGATCCCCACGAGTGGAAATTGGATCTTCATGTATTTCAGAAATTGACAGTGTCATGGGAACTCCAGACATAGATCTGTTCGCTTCTCCACTAAACCACCAGCTGCCAAAGTTTTGAAAAGGTTTCATCCCACAGCTTGGGAAGTGGATGCTCTTTCTTTCAATTGGAGCAATCTTCATGTGTATGCCTTTCCACCTCTGCCTCTCCTCCCAAAGGTACTACTAAAGGCCAGACAGGACAAGCCAAGGATGATTTTGATAGCTCCAGATTGGCCTCGACAGCATTGGTACCCATTACTGAGAAGCCTGGTAATGGAGCCTCCATGGCCTTTGCCTTCGATTCCACACCTGTTGTCTCAGGAGGACAGTCATTTGCTCAATGTCAAGCTTCACTCTCTTCACCTAACAGCCTGGCATATTCTGTTTTGAACCATAGTGGGTCTCAACTTCCACAGCAAGTTTTGAATGTTATTTTGGAAGCTAGAAGGCCTAGTACAAGGAAAGTGTACGCAGATAAATGGAAGAGATTTTTATTTGGGAGTGCAGCAAAGGATTTGGATGTTTCTGAGCCTAATTTAAGTGTGGCTCTTCAATATCTTACTGAGTTACTGGACAAAGGTTTGTCCTTCTCTTCTATTAAGGTTCATGCTGCAGCAATTTCGGCTCACTATGATTGTGACCCACCATTGTTTTCTCATCCTTTGTTCAAGCAATTTCTTGGGGCAAAGAATATAAGACCCCCGTAGAGCTCCTACTCCTGCTTGGGATCTCAATTTTGTGTTGGAGAAACTCACTCTACAACCTTTTGAGCCTGCAGCTACTACCGAGTTGAAATATTTATCATGGAAGACTGCTTTTTGTTGGCCATTACCTCTGCAAGAAGGGTTTCTGAGTTGCAGGCTTATGGCGGTTGAGCCTTTCTTAATTTTCCATAAGGATAGGGTATCTTTAATCCTTCCTTTATGCCTAAAGTGGTTTCTAGTGTGGCTTTAAACCAAACTATTCATTAAGCCTACTTTTTATGCAAATCCCAAAATAAAGGGGAAAAGATTTTGCACACTTTAGATGTACACAGGCAGTTGCGATATTATTTGGACAGAACTAAAGGGTTCAGGCAGTCTCAGCAGCTATTTGTTTCTTTTGCTTTGAGTTCTCAGGGCAAGCCTGTGTCAAAACAACTTTTGCTATTTACTATTTATGGGTTTTTCTGCTGTTTCTATCATTTTTCTCATATTCCCATCATGATTATTCAGGATATCCACTAGGGCTACTGCCACTTCGAGGGGCTTTTTTTTTTGAGGGGAACAACTGCCACTAAGAATTTTGAGGATTTGTCTTGGCATTTCTATACTTTGCATTATTCTCCACATGCACTTTCTCTTTCTTCTAGCCACAGTTGTTTTGCCATCTGCTGGTTTTTGCAGGGCATTTTGGCAGCTCCTGCTTCCTTAACTTGGGCCATCCTCCTCTGCTTTGAGTTGGACTCAGTGTAAGGACTGCCAAGATGTGAGATGAAGAACAAGAACATAGTACAGTTTTGTACCTATGTAGAATGTAGATGATCAAGATCCACATGATCCCCCTTCTCCTCCTCCTCCTCCTTAGAGGCTCTGTAGCGGTTGTGTGGGTTGGGTTGTCAATATTGTATATATTGTACATATTTTTAGTGCTAGGATGCTGGTGCTGCTGTGTTTGTTGTTTTTTTTTTTTTTTTTTTCTTTTTTTGGTCTTCTGACATTCTGGGCAAAAAAGCCTGAGGAAGAGGACATCGGGTCATAGCATTTGTACCCTGGCGTCCTGATGTCATTCAAATGCGCCTTGACTGACGTCAGCCCCTTACTTTTTGATATTCGACCGGACCGAGGGACAGCAGACTACCCAAGTGTAAGGACTGCAGCAATGTGGATCTTCGAACATCTACATTTATGGTAGGTACAAAACTGTACTTTTTGTTGATACGCTTTGGTTGACAAAGCAGATAGTCAACAGGTGTGCAAGATCGATAGTTCCCAAAGCTGGGGAATATGTGCAGCCCCCCACATGTTTTTTTTTAAGTTTGTATATTGTGGCTAATCATTGGAGCATTTTCAATAAGCTGTTGATATTTTATTGTTGACATTAATGTGTCCGCGTTTTGGCTTTCAATATTTTGCCCATTCAATGTAACATACTGCAGTTATATATATTTATATATATAGACACACACATATAGTAACAGTTCGCAAAGGTGAAATGCTTGTTTGTTCAACAGATTGACCTGTAGTGATGTTTTGTGATAGGCAGGTTGCACTAACATCTATTTGAGTGACTCATGGTATGGTCAACAAAGGCAGGTGAGTTTTTTGCAAGGCTCCAAGTTTGTCTGCGAGTTTCTATGCTTTTTGTCCAGAATGCCAGGACAGTGTATTCTGTCCTGAATTCACTGATCCCCATGCCTCTTACAGAAATGACATGTGAGTACATTGCTAGGGACATTGTGCAGCCACTAGTGAAATTTAGACATGGTTATCAGTACATTCTAGGAACAACAAATATCTCAGAAACTGTACCGTTGTGCAAGACTAATACTAAATCTATTGCCAGAGAATTGGTACTGTTCTTTGGAGATGGCCTCAGTACTAATAAAGGCATGACTCTTGGGTCAAGAGTATTTTATCAGTTGTATCAGTGATTTAAGGTTAAGCATTTAAAAATGTCAGTGTACCATCTGAAAACTTATGATTTAGTACAGATGTATAGTAAAAGACTGAAATTCATGCTAAGAAAATTCAGTCATTGTTACAGATGGTAAGAACTAGGACCAGATGTTAGCATGATTGTTGTTCTCGAGAGTGGTGCCACAAATGTCAAGAGGTTTACCTTATTTCATCTCTTCTACAGCAGGCATCCCAAAGATCTGCTTGTTATTGAAAAATAGACAGAAGAAGAGTAGGCACAATTTGAACACATGGTACAACATTAAGGAAGTTTACAGGATAGACTAAAGTTGATTATACTCAAGGAACAAATGCATAAAGCCTAAGAGATGCAACAATGCATCTATAATAAGAATGCCTGACTTAGAGAACTTAATCCAGAAGAGTCAGAGATAGTGTTACTGCTCCCCATGGAGAAAAAAAGTTAGACTAAGAGGCAAGGCCTCAAGTGCCATAACTTATAAAGTTAAACAACTACAAAAGAGAAAGAAAAAGCAAATCAATCACATTAATGTACAAAAGCCACGGAAAGAAGTCAGAAGTTCTATGGTTAGCATACAAACTAAAATTCATACAGAAAAGACCACATAATCTCTCCTGTAGTATAGCTTGGAGAAACCTTCTCAAAAGGACCAAAACAAAAAATACAAAATTTTAAAATTTCTGTTAAAAAATAAAGGAGTGTTTACAGAAATGCATAGGAAGCCTAAACTAAAACCATATAACATAAAGATAACATTTGAAGTGAAAGTTGGTATGAAATCTTACAGAGGATCCCATCACAGAAACAATTAGTAAGAAAAGAAATCCATTGCATGCTCAAATTAGGACTAATAGAAAAGTCACAATGTGAACACAGAAGACCAGAAGTGCTAGTCCCTAAACCTAATGGAAATGTAAGTTTCAGAAATGACTTCTGGAAACAGAATAGCATTTTGAAGTTTGATACCTGTCCAATGCCATGAATAGACAAAATGATGTAAAACCTAGGAAAACAAAAGAAAAGTAAGATACTTTTAGACTTCACAAAGGGATTTTGACAACTATCGCTTTTTCCTGCTGCCAAAGATAAAACAACTTTTATAACCTCTGAAGTTTTATTTTTCATTATACATTGGAGCTTCATCTACCTTTCAGAGAATAATGGATTTATTTATTTATTTGCATTTGTTCACTGGGAGGTCTACTGGGAATGGGTGAGCCCATTTTCAGTACAGGCCCGGGAAGAAAAGCACAAAAAACAAACAGCATGATAAAGCTACAGAATCAAACTACAGAAATCAAGTAGTGATGGTACAGAACACTACATTACAGAATAGGTGATACAATAAAATAGATAAAACTAGTTATACAGATATTGTATTTTAAGTATGCAAGCCAAACAAGAATACAATTGATGACATTGGATAATAGTGAATGTGTGAGGGTGACCTAATGGTTAAGGTGTTTGCCTTACAAACACAAGGTACAGGGTTTGAATCTCACAGGGGATACTTGGCTAGGCTTAAAATGGCTCATAAGGGCAGTTAGCCTAGTACTAACCTATGAACCTAATACAGTCTTGTAGTAGAGAGGGAAAGGTGGAGAGCAGCAGATTAAAGATTCTGAGAGTGAGGGACAGCCTTAGAGTTATTGCTATATAGGCATCAGTTCAAGACTGAATAGAAGATATGCATATACTAGATTATGTGTGGCTGGGTGGCACATGTTGGACTTAGTAGGAACCACTGAATGTATATATGAGGAGTCTGAGCCATAAGTGAGATGGAGAGGAAAAGTAAGAAGGCTAGGAATATTGTTTTTTTTTATATTCGGTGCTGGTACATGTACATAGCCAGTGGGAGAACAGGTATTGTTTCAGCATAGTCTTAAAGCATTCAGGGTTGCTAGTAGACCTAACTGAAGGAAGGAGAGTATTCCATAGTTTTGCAATAGCATATGGGTAATGCATTTGACCAGAGGAAAGGTTAAGTTTTGCTACATTAAGGAGCATCTGATTGACTGATCACGGATGTCTATTTGGGTGATACATGGTGAACAGAGAGGAGATGGCAGGATACCTAGAATTCTTATAGATTAGCTTATGAGCTGTGGTTAGTTGCAGGTATGTTAGATGTTGGGGAAGTTGTAGCCAATTTAGACATTGGAGTGATACACAGTGATGGGAGGAGTGTTTGGCACTGGTTACAAATTTTGCGATTTTATTGTAGCATGAGTCCAGTTTGGATTTAAGAGAGGATTGTATATTAGTAAGGAAAGGTACACCATAGAGCAAGGATGGAAGTAGAAAGAATAGTCTTGCTGCATAGGTGAGGAAGTGTTTGTGCCAGTACAGTATGCCCAGCTTCTGATTTTTTTTATGTTTGTGCTAATATGCTGGTCAAAAGTTAGGTGCTCATCTAGAAGTTTGGTATATGGGAGTACTTTGAGGCAAGTCTTGTTGAGCGAGTTGTTGGTAAATTCATTTTTGGTTAGGGGTGTTGTTTTTTTTGGGGGGGTAAATAACATGAGTTTAATTTTATTAGCATTTAGGCCTAAATTGTTATTATACATCCAGGTTTCAGTAGAGGTAAATGCATTTTGGGTGAGTGTAAGCAGTTATGAAGTAGACTTGGTCACACAGATGATGGTGGAATCATCTGCATATTGGATGGCATTAGCATGGGGTATGCTGGTATGGAAATCATTAATGAAAATGCTGAATAGCAGTGGACCTAGCATGGACCCTTGTGGGGCTCCAGTACTTATGTTGAGGAAAGGAAGGAGGGAGGGATTGGTGCTGTCTGGTTGCTTGTTGTCTATCTGTAAGATAGTTGGAAAACTAGCCTAGAGTAGGCAGATATGCCTAAATTGGAGAGTTTGGTCAGAAGAAGCAGGTGGAAGACAGTATCAGATGTCTTGGAGAGGTCAAAAATAGTGAGGAGACAAGGTATCCTGAGTCTCAAGCATGGTTTACTGTGCACAAGAAAGACATTAGAGCAGTGGTGGTGCTATCACTAGGCCTAAACTCATGCTGGGTTGGGGAGAGGAGGTTGTGGTACAGTAGGTAGTTATGTAGTTGGCTATGGATACATTTTTCCAGGATTTTGGAGATGGAAGAGAGGATGGTAATTGGACTGAAGTTAGATATGTCATGATTGTTTCCACTTTTGTGGAAAGGGA
>NC_056740.1:17104827-17267327 GCF_019279795.1 Protopterus annectens
ATCACCTAGATTGACAGCGACAGAAGAATTTTATCTTTTATCTTGGTAAACCACATTAAGAATATTCAACAAAGATGTAGTATGGATTGCTAATAAATAACAGATCAAATTATGCACCCCTAATCACTTTGAAAAGGAAGGGACTTCTTGAGCTGAGTGGCACTATTCCAGTCTTTAACCCAAAGAAATGCCAGTGAGTCTGTAAACATGTTGACTCAGGACTTCATACTTAGAAAGGTGAAGCCTGGTTAATCTACAAGCACTGGTGGCTGCAGACATCATGTACTTCTTACTCTTTCAGCACTTGGTAGACTGCAAATACCAGGATTCTGATATGCAGTTGAGCTCTTTCATCATAAATTTCTGCCATTTCCATTCCTAAATATTTGAAGATTTTAGACTTTCACTGAAAATAGATCTGTCATGTAATCTGGACAGTAGGATTATGCTTAATTTCTGCAGCTTTCAAATTGTTTGTGTTAAGAAATGAAATACCTAGTAGACTTCTCCAAGATGGCAGTGCAATAGATGGGATCATAATAACACTATATGGTATGTAATATGCATGCCTGAGAAACTGGGCAAATGGTTATGTCCAGAGTGCAAACTGTCCAAAAAGAACTGGGTAGAACTGCTAACCCTGATGGGTACCCCTTTATAAGGTAATTACCGCTGAAATAAACCCAGAATTATTTACCACTGTCATCTGCCATTCATAAGGTTTCTCTAGAAATATCAACAGGGCTTCTAGAAAACCAAAGAAGTCCACACGTCTGAAAAAATAGTGCCATTTCATTCTATCAAAGGCTTTCTCGGGCCTGAAGAGAGCCCCTTGTCAGAGAATGTTATAAAATCCAACATGGTAGCATTTGTTTGTAATAAAGACCAGTAACTGCATACTGGGAGTGAGTTCACCCATATCAGTGCTGTTCAGACATAGTATAGTATGGGAACTGCTTAATTAAAATGGCTGGAAATATCATGTAATAAGCATTCAGTGTAATGTTCCCTCCTTGGACTTCCATTCTTTATGAACCACAGAAATATCTGCCTGGTGTGATTAAGGCTGAGCTGTTTCCTTGAAAGGCAGTCACTAATACTTCACTCTGGGTCTCCTTGTGCGAGAGCACGTGTGCGAAATAATGAAAGTTGAATTTTTTCATATGTGAACATATTTTGTAAATGTCAGATTAAGTTTGTTTAAGTGTGAAAATGCTTATACAAAAGGTAAGGAACGTTGAATGTCAGACTGAAATCAATGAGCAATCTATCAAAATCTTTAAATATGTGTAAATGCTAACAACTTTTATTTACACATGCTCCGACTTAGTGTTACATGCCTCATACTGACTTCCCCCACTCTTGTGCTAGCATAAATGGTTTCTGGCCTCCTGACTAATGTATATCAGTTAGTTGTTATGTCATACAACACAATGTTATGGACAATTTCAGACAGGAATCTCTTGGTGGCATGCAAGACACAATTCCTGAGGGGGTTCAGAAGGTGGTCTTCCAACTTCTGGATCTTGCACCATAACACTGATGTAGCTTCTGTATGTTTGAACCACATTCAGATATCATAAACTAAATGATCTCACTTTAGGAGTCCAGAGGGGATGGACGATGGATAATTGTTACCTACTAAGCCTGCTTCTGAGTTTGTGGTGCCATAACTTCAGAGAATTTTGTGAATGAAGAATGGCAGTCAAAGTAGATCTATGGGAAAGTCAGAATGCTGGGGGGGGTATATCTCTGGTACCCCTCAGTCTTTGGCTCCCCATATTCATTTTTCTTGTGGACTCATAGTGCTTGTCAAAGAACTTCTCCAGAATAGCCACCCATGACAGGAAGGAAGTACAGAGCTTCTTAAATATACTAGGTATATCATCTGCTGTCAAGAGGTTAAGGGCCACCATTTTTCTGGATAGGTGGGCAAATCAATGTTTTCCATAGAATGTTGCAGTCCTCAGTCTCATATTTATCTGCAGCCTCATATTTATCTGCACATTATCTGAGCCATGGGAAAGTGATATCCATGTTACTGCGTGCCAGGAAAATGTTTAAATATACCACTTATAGCAAAGTCTCAAGTGTGGCTTTAATATACTTGAAGTCATCATCAGCCCTTTCTCCCTTAGCTATGTTCACTAAAGAGAATGTAGCACCCCACTTCAGCCTTCATTGACATCAGGGCCATTGTGAAGTAGAAGCCTCCAGTTTTCCCACAAGGTGACATATGCATGCAATGAGCATGTTTGTCTGAATATGCAGTCTGGGGTTGTAAAAGGACCCTCTATGACATATGGTTCAGATTACGATATATCATTTATGTTCTTTCTTTTTTAAATGTCTTCAGATGTTTTGGGTATCTAATAGTCTGTCAGGAATGGAACCCATTCTTAAGTCAGGGTGCAATTAAAGTTTATGAAATTAGTATTGATTCAGTCTTTGATATTTGCCAAGAGTGTTCTTCTTAGCACCCATATTGTACTCAGAAATGCTTCCTTCTGCAATTCATATGGGGTTTCATGTACTATTTAAGCATACCTAAAATTTATTTTTTATTAGTCCTCTTGCTCCTACTATTATTGGAACTGTTGGGCATCTCTTATACATTGCTCAAGTTTTTGCTTGAAAATCCTAATATGTTATACTTTTGTTTCTCCTGGTAAGTAATGCACTCTAATCATTGGCTGTAGTTATTTCAATGATGAACACTACTTTTGTCTTTTTATCTTAAACTACTGTATCTGGTTTTCCTGCATCTTTTTTTAACTGTTGGTATTTGGAGATCCCATGTGATCCAAACTTCACTGTTGTGGATAATAGTTTGTGAATCTTGTTTTCAGTGCTTTTCTTGAATAATGGAGCATTTGCATAATCCCCCATGCAACAGTGTTGCCACATTATTGTGCCTTTCAGTATATAGATCCTTAGCCATGACTGTATTATAACCAACAAGATGTGTAACTGTTTCCATTTCTGTTTTACCGATCCTGCATTTGTCTGTTTCATTCACTGTTTCTGCAGACTTTGTAAGCATATGTGTGTACACAGCCCACTATCGTGGCCCATTATTACTAGTCTTTCATCTTTTAATTTAAATTCACCTCTGCTTAACTGTTTCAGGGTCATATCTTGAGCAACATGTGGCTGTGGAGTTCTCTATCCTTGCCACCATATTTGGCCCTTTTCTTTATATTATTTCTATTGTTTTTAACAGTCGAAGTTCCTACCTGATTCTTGTCTACCTCTGGTTTGATTTCCATTCCCATACCTTTCAGAAATACTTCTGCTAAACGAAGCAAAGATGTCATCTTAGACTTCTTCTCTTTGTGCTTTATAACTTTCTCTCTGCTTGGATCTCATGAGGTCAATAAATATGTATGGAGTCCCATGACTACAGAACTATACATGTAGTCAATTTTGAGGCAGCTCATACCTCCTTCAGATCAAGGTATATGCAGTGTTGGTATGCTCCATTTATTATATATCATTTGTTAAGCATAAAGCATTTTTCTCCTTTTCTTGTAAAATTGATTCAATGCTGTTGGGGGTAGTCAATCATACCAAAGCTGTAAGTTGCAACAGGAATAACAAACCCGTTTTTATCTTGGACTTTATTTCTGGATATTAAGGCAGTTTTTAATATTAGCTGTAGTCTTCTGAAGTATTCCGTACTAACCTTTGTTCTCATTCATTAATTCATTATTGCCAACACTTTATTCCCAAATATTTTTACACTCCCTCCTGTTCAAGTTTCTTTATATCACATTCCTGTCCAGGTTGATATTTTCTTGCTACTGCAGCTTTCCTGTTATAAATGTTGCTTCTGTACATTTATCAAAACCAAATGGCATTCTTATATCATCTGAGAATGGTTAACTCTTCCTAGTTGTACATTCAGATCCTCATCCGATGAAATTTACAATTTTAAATCATCCATAAAAAGTAGATTAGATGTCTTTGAACAAGGGTGGCTTCTGGAAGCTAAGTTATAACCATATCCTAGCCTATTAAGTAAACAGTTTAGTAGATTAAGGGCAAGATATAACAGCAGTGGTGGCAAAAAAAAATCTCCCTGGAATATCCCCCTTTGAATTTGTATCTCAGGGATAATAATTTGCTGTTTATCGTGACTCAAGCAATTGATTAATATAGGGTCTATCTTATACATATTTGAGCATTCCATTTTCCATGAATGAGTGATGCTATTTAATATTTTTTTAATCTATCCATGCCATACTTAGATACTCCCCCTCTTTACAGCTCTCTTTTATGGCTTTATTTAATAATAGATAGCTATTCCATATGACATTCTTTTATTATCTTTATGTTGAGTAGGATACTGCGGCAGTTTGTTGCCTTTACTGATGATAAGCAATGAAAAATGCCTTTTTCAGGAAAGATGTAGTATAGAAGCAAAATGAAACTCATAGCATTTTGCATAGCAGACTGTGGATTCAGCTGATTTTGTTTCTGTGCTCAAGTCATGTCCCGAGACTGTGACTTTCTTTTAAATGGAAACTCCATCAGACCACATGGCACACCTCCAAGACAGTCATGCACCATGTTACTAATGGTGCTTGATGTTATAAGCATATAGACCATGACAGAATCCATGGTGTCAGCAACCGCCATCATTTTAGATGCAAGGTGCATGATCATTGGGAAATCACCTTATCAGATATTTGCCATCTAGTGCCCTGATTACTGCTGCATTTTTGGATATTTCTTTTAAAAACAACATCAGTACTGTTTTGTGGTTGTACTTTTCACTCCATAATACAAGTAGCCAGTCTTGGCTGATGTTTTGGTGAACGGCACAGCAATCCATGGAACCTTTATGCCTGGTGCAAAAAAACTAACATTTTGTCAATGTTCTCTCTTCTGAGTCAGACATCTCTGTTCTTGTGTGCTTTTTGGTTTATGTGCACCTTCATACTGTTGGATTTTATGTTGTGGTCATTCTTGGTTATTTGCTATTTTCTGTTCTATTGTATTACATCTTACTATTTGCTGATTTTGGGAGGAAGGAACTATTGCCTATACTGCATGTCCTGTTACTCTCAGATGGTTATTCCCATGACCATACTTTGCTAGCACAATGCATGTCCCTTCTGGCATTGTCTTAGCCTTTATTTGCAGTTTTGTAGCTTTACTGATGCCAAACTGAAAACAGATAGCATGGCATCACACACTATGGCAATTCTACATTTGGCACTCAACATAGTGCATATTGATTTCCTTCATCTCTCACTTCAGGTAAGGAACACTTAAGTAACTTAGACAAAAATAAATGTGCATATTTCTTGTAAACACTGTCATGTCTTGATAGGGTTATTTTCTAGGGAGATGTAGCCTTCTATGTAGACCCTAGAAAGGGTTGCTTGTCCTTCCTGTTAGCTGCAGATATTTTGGCCTCACTTAATTAAAAGTACTGCCAGAACCATCTCTTCTCAGATTGCCAGGACAAAAAACAAATGACCTATAGGGAAAGAGTGTCAGCTGACTTAGAAGCAGAATAAGCCAATCAGTAGCTTACTAGGAAGTGATGATTCCATTGTGTATAAAGTGATTGTTAGTATCTTTAAAATATTGCTAAAATCCTAACCCTGTCTTGACTCTGTTAAGTGATGCCCTCAATATATTTTGATGTCTCTGAATTGGAGCTATTCCATATTGTCCCTTGGACCTCTAATAATCTTGTTGTCTGAATCAGCTTCTAGCATTCCCAAATATCAGATCCGCAAAATAGTTTAGTTCCATTTTGCCCTGATCTAAGAGCAAGAAGGTCACAGACAGTGTTTAAATCAAGCCTTCCCTCCACCTCTAATCTCCCAGCCTATTTGAGACAGAACACAAAACTTGAATTCCCATTTTGGGAAGGAGAGCTGTTAAGTTGCATACTGGACTTGTGCTTTAGTTATACTATCACTGACACAGGCAATATTAAGTCATAATAAGCAGAGTTTGATCTCTCTTGGAGAGAAGAAAGTGGAGAGGAAGAAGAGAAGGAGAAGAGAACAGGGACAGAGGAATGTTGCAGTAGAAAGAAAGGACAAGAGACAGGAAATCAGGTAGATAATATCAGGAGTGTGTAGAAGTGAGTGAGTATCTCAGTTCTCATAATCAAGATAATCTAGATGTTCAGAGAAAGGACATTACTACATGTGCCTGAAGAATGTAGAACAGGATTACCTTCCACGTGGCAGTAGAAGAAGGGTACCATATCTCAGGAAGTCATAAAATAATAAGGTTACAAAACAGTGTAAGAAACTTCTCTGTGTGGAAGATTTTCAGTCCATAAATTTCTAGTTAACCACTATTTATTAATCAGATCAGACAATAGTAGTAGAAGTAGCGAACGTAAACTCGTCTTAAGTCAAAACAAAACAAAAAGTGTCTTTGTGTCTTTCGGCATTTCCCGGTTAGGGGTCGCCACAGCGGAACTCCAGTCCGCTAATGATTGGCAGTAGATTTTTACGTGCCGAGTTGCTGGCCCTGACGCACAACCTTCAATGAAAGCACACCCATTCACGCATGTCTCCACACAGAAGACGCTCTAGCTGAGAATCGAACAGGACGACGTCTTACTGTGAGGCGAAAACGCTACTGCAGCACCACCACCGCAGTCTAAAACAAAACAAAAAGTAATAATAGAAAATATATAATTGTACAGCATTACTAAGTATTTGAAAGTAATCCAAGCAAGGCAGGCAGTCTGTTTCCAGTCGAAAATCCTTTATTAAGTACACAGACTAAACAGACTGCCTGCCTTGCTTGGATTACTTTCAAATACTTAGTAACGCTGTACAGTTATATATTTTCTATTATTACTTTTTGTTTTGTTTTGTTTTGACTTAAGATGAGTTTATGTTTGCTACTTCTACTACTGTTGTCTGATCTATTAATATACAGTGATTAACTAGAAATATATGGACTGAAAATCTTTCACAAAGAGAAGTTTCTTACACTGTTTTGTTTTTGGACCCACTACACTTTAATGGGTTATTTTGATCATTTGGGGATACCACAGAGATTACTTGTAAAATAATAAGGTTAAATACATCAACATCATTTCGGATTGTTACAGTACTGGAAGAGTTGTAAATAACTGCCTCTCAAAGGACAGTTATCTGGGATTGAATGCTTTACACTGGTTATTTCTTCCATCAGACAGTGTCGATAAGATAAGTGTTTGCTAAAGGGTAGCTCCCTTTCCTGTTAGTCTCTATTGTCACTTTCTCCTTGGCAATGGAAGTTCTGTCTAGAATTATACCACTTCCAGCTGATAGTGGTAACAGAAAAGGTGGGAAATTTAACAGGTGAAGTCTAGAGGGGTGAGAAAAAGAAGCACTGTGGGTCAAAGAAAGGATAGTTGAGAATAAGCACTCAAATGGAAAGAGAGATAAAAATGGAATAATGTCCATTTCAAAACGTACACCATTTTTGATTCCTGTCTTTTTTCTAGGAAATATTCAGTGTTACATAATGACAAATAATACAGAGCAGACTTTAATACCATTTCCACAATATCCCAAGGAGCTATCTCTCACTTTAATGTTTTGGACAGAAATTAGATGGAAATTATAATGCTCCTTGGTCATTAGGTACTTAATTCTTGTAAAGATTCCATGCCAATCATGAAAATCATCTTAGCTGGCAGTAAAGAGGATGACAAATCTTGTTAAGGGCTCTTGTAAGACTTTAAAAGGTAGGCTTATCTATCTAAGAAAGAAATGTTATTTTACAAAAACAAGATTTTGCTACCTTTTCATTTGAATGCATCATGATAAACCAAGAGAGAAAGATGCTTTTAAGTAAATCCCATAGCTATAATTTTAAAGACAGGAGGTTTCCACCGCTTGTCATCATTCAAACTGGTTAATAAAATATATAACTTACCTTCAAAGAGTAAATCCAAATACAACCACAACATGTATGCATTTACTTAAATTTCTGTTCCATTCTAACCTAGTAAACAACCCAGATAGATTCGGTATCATTGGGCCTTAAACCAAGTTTCTCTTCACTGATTAATGATCATGGCAGGGGGCTGGAAAATATGCCTGTTATCATGGATCTGCTGTTCCCTGTCTTGACAGGGTTACTGCAACAGAGGAGGTGCTGACTTTTATGTGGACTCCATAAAGGGTTGCTTTAGCTTTCTGTTTGCTGCAGACCTTTCAGCTTCACTAACTTTGGGTCTCCTTGCTCTACAGGCCTCAAATGCAGTCTAAAGTAACTGAAAAATATGAGCTCCCTTTTCAGATGTGGTCTTTAATCAGACTGGGTCTAGTATCTTGAATTTTAATCTTGGTTCATGCAGATATTTAAAGAAAGAAACAAAAGTCTAACTGTGCTGCAACATTAGCCATGAAGTCCTTATCTACTTGCAATGTTTTACTTTGCTATAGGCAGCCTTTTTTCAGTGTTCACACAGGTTGTGTCTTTTGATGTTTATTATCTAAATCACAGTAATAAAGCTCCAAAGCATGCCACTGGCTGACAGGGGGGACACAGGCGGACTCTGGGCATACTCAGCTTGTGTAGCAGTATGAACAAGAGAAAGCACAATAACTGTCATTAAATGCAGAATAATGGCTTTACACTTCCTCTTTTTACCCTTTCAGGGATGTGGAAGAACCACAGGTACTTCTAGTGTTTCCTATTCCCTGTTCTTTCATCCATTCCTCAAGCTTTCTTACACAGTTAGCAACTGCCAAAAGTACCCTTTTGAGATTGAGAATCCTGATTAGTAAATTCAGTACTGGTTGATTCAAGTACCATTCATTTCTGTTGAATCAGTTTTTGGCTGGGTAACAGCACAACCTTATGATCTTGGATGCAATACCTGATAACTTATTTATAATGACCATTCTGGAGTGTGTTTGTTTCATGCTTACTGAATAAGTCTTGCATATTCTTGGAAATTAGCTTTTAAATAACACTATTGTGCATCTAATTGCCTTCTGCATAGCCAATTTCACTGACTGTTTTTCTCATGAAAACAGTTATAATGTCATTTTGGGGAAGCCATGCTACCTTGCTATGATTGGACCCTCTTCACTCCTCTACCTTTCCCCAATTCCCAACCATCCCATTTACTCTACATTTAAAGTAAACTAACTCCACCTTTATCTCCTCACAATCCAGTCACAACCACCTTGCAAGTATTACTTATTTTTCAAAATAGTATCTACCCAATAACACAGAAACACTAACCCATGAATTTAAAGTAACATAAACTTCTCTTCTTTTCATTTGATCAGCCTCTGCCAACTAGCAAAACTAAAAGTATCCATTATCAAAACGTATAATCACCATACATCATGTCCCTGGCTCAAACTCTTAACTGCCTCCTCAATATTCTAATACTCTTTACCAACTATCATGTCTTCCCCATGCATTCAGTTAAGATACCTACGAACACCCATTACACCAACGAACGGTAAACAAATGTTAAATAAGAAATAAATAAAATAAAATAATTACTAGCCTATCTTTAAGTATAGCTCCCATATTCTTCCAACAAACTCACCCAAAATTATACAAATACTGTTATCTCAACTTGAATATTTTAAACACTTAACCCGTAAGACCACAACTACTAAAAAATAAACATAAATGTAACTGGATATCAACTTTCCTTCACAAAAAAAGACAGTCTATAGCTTAATGGGGAAATTCACCTAAACCCTGGTCCTACTCTGCAACAAATAACAATTACTAACATCAAATTCCCAGCTTCTCCTACTTAATATGAATCTCTGAAGTATATGCAACAAAATTCAAGCGATACATGCTTGTATTGCAACTTATTCCCCTAACATAGCCATAGCAACTGAAACAAGATTGGAAGAATCACTCCAGCTGAATATAACATAATCAGATAGGATAGGAAACATAAACACGTAGGTAGCCTTGCCTTTTACAAAAACTTACTAAATGTCACCCATTATTCACAAGAATTACCAATGTTCAGTAATGCAGAGCTGCTACTAACACACCTCAAAATAAATAATAGAATAACACTCTCCTTATCAGACATTTATATTATACCAGGAAATAACATCACTACTGCTGAAAACATTTTATGCTGGATATCATATCATCCCTGGGATTCAAGGAAGCTTTTATTCCATGCAGGAATACTGTAGCAGCTCCTGCATGGAATATGGCCACTGAGTGATCCAGTAAACAAGCCTGGGGACGTGCACGATGCTGATAACACTATTCTGCCACGGATACAACTGGATTATACTAATGACTTCATTTGCTGGTGAAAACCATGCAAATGAGGTTAATTAGTGATCCAGTAAGCAGGCAGGCATCCGTGGCAGAATAGTGTTGCTTGCAGGACTGTATTTGGCTACTAGCCGTATACATTTCTTCAAAAACGAAAACAGAGGCATGACAGCTCAAAGTAAAGCATGCATTATAATCCTTAGCCATGCCAGTGGCCATTTGGCCATTAGCATGGAAAAGTGTTGCAAAAGTATAAAAATAAAAGTTTATTTTATTTTGGCCGATCTCGGCCGTTTAAGCATAGGGCAGCAGCACACAAATGGGATCATACCAAAAATAAAAAAAATGTGAAAAGGCAATTTTAATTGAAATTTGCATTTTGCCATTATAGCCTATGGCATGCAGAATCAAAACAATAGTAGGGAACAGTGGTTGCCAAGGGGAAAGGCTCTGGTGTAGTGCTGTAACTAGGGACTAAGGCAGTGGGGTATGCTAATGAGGGAAATTTACTGAATCACTAAAAGGAGACAAGTGCCAAACTGCACCTAACCGTGTAGGAGCTATAAGGCAGTGGTGTAAGCAGGAGAAGCAGCTGACATGAAAAGGGGGGTGTCATACTTGGTGTAAGCACATTGGAGCTTCACATCTCCCAGTTGAGCTTAGCTAAGCACAGCTAAGCAAGGGTGTGTGTCTCAGGCTGTATTGACTTACTCCATGAAATGAAGAGTGTGTCCAGGGGAGGGTCATTTCTGCTTAAAAGTGCTTACTTTAGCTAAGTAGGTTTGTGTAGCATGCACCGGGTCTAACAAAAAAAAAAAAAGCCGGAAATAGCAGGACTGTTTACATTTGGGCACCAGGTTTGCTCTGCATGCCTCGGTGCTTAAAATGGATGGGAAGGGAAAAAAGAAAAAAAGGCAAATAACAGAATAAAAGCAATCAAGTACTAATAAAATAGTAAGCAAGTGGAATATACCATAGCCAGCCAATCATACAGGCAGCATCTGCAGCACAACAGTATAAACTGTGCAAACACCTTTCAGCCTGGTTTTCCCAAAAACCTTAGACCACTGGTGTACACATGCAGGGGAATTTTAGCCAAAAAAGTTTAGGGGCTGCCTTTGCCATGATCTATCACCATGTGCTAGAGGCTGAGGGTGTTGAGGAGGATAATGCTGACAACCGCCCCAGACTGAGGAGGAGGAGAAGAGTGTTCAGACCCAGGGTAACCTACCAGGGGCTACATGATCTGGAGATAGTAGAGCACTACAGGGTGAACAGAGACATACTTCAGCAAATCATCGAGCTGTGCCAGCCTCAACTCAGACCTAGAGGCAATAGAGGGGAACCCATTCCAGTGGATACAAAAGTATGTGTAGCCTTAAGAATACTAGCTACAGGTACTTTCCAAAGACCTACTGGAGACATCATGGGGGTCTCACAGGCATCTGCATCCAGGGTACTCCACCAGTTCCTGGATGCCATGCTACCACATGCCAGTGAGCACATTTACTTCCCCAACACTCATGAGGAGAGGACCAACAATATGCGTCTCTTCCATCATGTAGCAGAATACCTGGAGGTACTGGGTTCAATAGACTGTGCACACATCCACATCAAAGCACCAGCCAGTGAAATGGGTAGGGTCTACATAAACTGCAGGGTCTTCCCCTCCATCAACTGCCAGGTCATTTGCAATGCACAGGCATTATCATGGATGTGTGTCTGCTGGCAGCCCTGGAAGCTATCACGACTCCCAAATCTGACATTCATCACAACTGTACCAGGCATTTGGCAGTGAGGACATACCATATGGCCATCTGGTGGGGGATGCTGGCTATGCACTGGGGGTGTGGATGATGACACCAATCAGAAATGTACACACACCCACTCAAGAATGCCATAATGAGGTACACACACAATCCAGGATCATTATAGAGTGTATGCTTGGGTTGCTCAAGTCACGGTTCTGCTGCCTTGACATATCTGAATAAGCCTTGCAGTACTCTCCAGCCACATGTGCACACATGTTCATAGTAAGTGCCATGCTACACAATATGACCCTGCAGAAACAGCTTCAGCAGGAACAGCACGGGGAAGGGCCACACCCTTCCCACCATTGCCAAGATCCCCACAGGCACAGAGGGACCTGGAGGAGGAAGCCCCTGAGCCTGCTCCTGTAGGAAGATGGAGGCGTGGCCAGTATGCCCAGGCCCTGGCAAAGAGGCAATGCATAGCACACACACTGACACTGTAGGGACCCAGGGATTGACACCTCTGTCAAATTTACACACACAGTAAAATGAATGGCACACACATCACGCCACCTGTAGCTTACCCTGTATAGGCAGTGTACTGCATGCATCCGACAGAGTCAGCCCTTACCCACCTTCCCCACAACTGCCACAGGCACAAGGTAAGTCAGTCTTCTAAACAATAAATTAATGGAGTAGTATGTTCTGGTAGCATATCTATGGTATCATTGCATGCATGCAAGGGAATGTGATGGCCTACTGTGGTAGCAGCAGACAACTGACAGCTATGTGGGATGTGGGACACCAGGAAATGTCTGCCCGGTACTGGCTTCCCCACATTATGCAGTATTATCCAAGGTGACAAATCCCACTGCAGTATATGCTGGGGACCAACTAAGGGGAGGAGGTCATAGGTCACATGCATGGATGTCAATGTGGGAATCCCATACCCTCAGACTCACCCAGCAAGTCAGCCATGGAAAACCATAAAGGAATGACTGGCAAGGGCCCACAAATGGCGACAATGATGGAATACCCCCCATTCAGACTTACACAGTGATATCACAGCAGACCTTCCAGTTGCAGTAAGGCTCTGAAGGGTAAGAAGTCTGAAACTCAATTGTACGACATTACAATCTAACCTGTGGCCTCTAGTGATATGCCTCTATTTTCCAAGTCAGGGCACAATACTATGCTAAATGGAACCAAAATGTAAAGCCAATATCAGCACCATATGTGCAAATGTGTACCGTTGACAGGTGTGCCCTCCATACCCATATTCCCATAGAAATGCAGTAACATGTAGGTTTTCAGGGTAATAGCAGCAGAGCACACATTACCAGGGCTGTCCCAATCAACATGATAACTTGTTGCATGTCCGCAATATGCAGGGGTCAGTGATCTATGTATATGTGTGGGAAATACTGTCAGGATATGGCCAGCACTTTCTCCCGGCTGTTGTGTCTTAGTGGCCTAGGTACAGTACTGTGGTAGACAAGGCCATGTTCCAAGAATTGCAGTGCCAACTATTTCGCATGTCAGCTACACCTACAGTAGGAGTTGTATACATTGTCCAGATGTCACTATCCATTAATGCCAGTAAGCTGGACAGGTCATGGACAGGGGGCCACACATATGAACAGTACACAGGTTGGAGTAACCTACACAGTGCCTACTATACCTCCCAACTGTACAGGCCTTTTGCAGAATGTACAGAGGTTTGCATCATATTTGTGGTGTCTCTATCATGAAATAGTGGTTGTGTGGCAAATCATTAGCAAACCATGAAAGTCCAAAGTCAGAAAATAATGACAGATTGTAGTGTCTCAGACCTCACACCCTATAGAAAATGCATGCTAATGCAACATCTGTTATTATATCACCCTTCTAGGTTTGTAAGGCCAGTAGTTAAAATGGTCCTTATATTTAGGCCTTTGTCACCCAATTACCTATGGGCTTTGTCCAGATGTCTGGCTCTCATATGTAGAGAGGTATGGGGCCTAGTACCACAGCAGGTACCTGAAGGTCAGTGTACTGGCAGGTCATAAAAGGCTGTCACCTTACTGTGTCAGCACTGACAACATGTCACTGGCCAACAGCCATTCCCCTGGAATGGCAGGTTGTCACAGAAAGAGTGCAAGTATGCCTTGTATATCTTTTCTGCTTGTTCTAATATTGCATTTGCCTGCAAAGTATTTGCAAAACAAGAAAAGGTCATGTCAAAACGTCAATGGCAGACAGTAGAGAGGCATAAGAAAGCAAGCAAGTAACAAACTGGTCCCCCAACTGTCTATGTATGGCAGAACAGTATCAACACCCTGTCCCCTTGTATGGCAGAACAGTATCAACACCCTGTCCCCATGTGTGGGCATTCATCTGACTGTCATATGTGTCCTGTCCAGATGTCAGACTCAGTGACAGTTTGACAGCTAGGCTAACATGTAACTGCATAATAACATAGTAACACAAACTGTTTGAGGACCCCAGCAGATGTAGTGGTGCAATGATGCACAACCTGCCAAATAGGTATGCTCAGAGGTGTGTACTCCATAACCTTGTGTGTGATGTTATGGCATTTACAATGCTCACACCAGAATTACAAATACATAACAGCAGCAACTGTGGGCAATGCCTGTGACCAGACTACAGAAGGATAAAGAGACACACAGAAGGGGGAGGAGAACCACTGGCCAGACAAATGGAGAATGTGCACACCAGAGCACATTCTGCAGTAACATAGATGCCCTGCAGTGTATGGTGTCAGTAAGCATCACCTACAAATACACAGCACATACCCACATAAGTGGAAGTGCACAACAAATCAAACCTCAAGTAAAGGACACCTCAGAGGCAAAAACACATGAGAACTTCCCAAACCTACATACCACAAACCATGCATACACCACACACCAGGGTCCTGCAAACACTAAGGCCTTACCATACACACAAAATATTACTCATAGAAGACTCCACTGTGAGACACAGATGTGCCACACACCAGGCAGGACAAGGAGAAAGTCATGATTACTTGTTTGCCAGGTGCCATAAACTGCCATATCACACATGCACACAAGTTACCCCAAAACAGGTACAGGTATCGCACTACCCTGGTCCATGGTGGTGTGAATTATGCCAGATGTACCTCACGGACTATAGAAAGACAGACATGATGCAGTGTTCTGAATATGTGTCCCATGCAGGTATGTCCCTAACCATAAGCAGCATTCTGCTATGACCCAAAGTGATGGATCAATACGAATAGAAAGTGATTTTCAGTAACACCTGACTCACTTACCATTGTCACCCCAGGGGGATCCACTACCTGGCAGCCTGGGAACATATGAGTGACTGAATGCACTGCCTTGCTACAGATGGCCTGCATTAGTCTCACATGGCCTACAAGCCTCTGACAAATGCCCATGCCTCACCCATAGTGCTGTTGTAGGGAATGTCATGGGGTCCATACTACCAACACAACACAGTGAACAAAATGCAAATGAAAGGCCATGTTGCTAAATGATTGTAGCATACTTCTCAACCTCATACAGCAAGAAATCTGGACAAAGCCATACATAATGGTGGGATAAAGGCCCAGATATACAGACCATTTTGAAATAATGCCCTCATAATTTTAGAAAGGTGATAAAATAACAGAGGGGGTGTGTAGTAGCATGGCTGTCATGCAAGGTGTGAAGTCTGAAACTCTAATGTTTGGTCATTATTCCCTGACTGCAACCCTGAGTGATTTGCAACAAACTTCCTAGAACACCACAATGTTAAGGGAAACTGACCAGATATATGAGGCATGGATCTGGATAATCTATGAGAAGCTGTACAGTTGAGAGGTATGGCCACACCAGGATATGACCTTTCAGGTAAGAAGAATACCGCACAACCAGGAGATCCCCAGTCAGTATATCACCAAGGTGCTGGACCTTTTACACAGCTTCAGCAGTCAATCGGCCATAGCCACACTTCCCAACTGGCCGGAATGTGCAAGAATGTCTAGCCTTTGCTACATAATATTGGTCTGAGCATCATCCATATTGAATTTCTCTGGTAAATAACTGTGATGATCCGATGATATCTGTCGGTAATGAGACAATGCATTACAGTGTCAAACATTACATAAGTCAGAAAATATCTGCTAAAACAAACCCTGTAACTCAAGCAACTCATGCATTAACAAAAGCAATAGTGGCAGTATCCCCCTATATCTGGGTCATTGTTTCCCCATATTGACAGCCCATCTCCAGATATCCTGCACAAACAGGTTGCAAGGTATGGCTGTAGCACACAACACCCCAGACTTGAGTTACAACTATTCCTGGAATGGATTCCCACACGTACTATAGAAGGTCATGCTGGGCATGCTCCTACACTTAGAGAAATAAGGTCCATGTCTGAAACCACAACGGACTATATATATCTGCATTGTGCAGATGTCTTTGCATACACACAGCTATGAACACTTAATTGTCTCCACACACACACATCAGACAGGATTACCCACAGCCAGCTGTAATTGGCCCATATGTGGTATTTCTGCATCTGTTGCATGTGATACACACACACACACACACACACACACATATATATATATATATATATATATATATATATATATATATATATATATATATATGTATATATGGGCAACATATTACAATATGTCAAGTATACACACACATAGACATGGGGAAGAGAGAGACAGGCAGTGATAGAGTGAGACACACAGGGAGACACACACAGAGAGTGAGTCATACACAGGGATACCCTGAATGGCAGAGAGTGATGTCCTGCTGCAGACAGTTGCATACCAGCTGTAACCACTGGCATGTGACAGCAAGAAGATGAGATTCGTTGTCTGATGGTGCTGAGGTGAGGGTTGTAATATCACATCACCTGCCTTTGTGTGTGTGTGTGTGTGTGTGTGTGTGTGTGTGTGTGTGTGTGTGTGTGTGTGTGTGTGTGTGTGTGTGTGTGTGTGTGTGTGTGTGTGTGTGTGTGTGTGTGTGTGTATGTGTGTGTGTCTGTAGGTCTCACTATTGTGATGCCTTACCCACCCAGTACTCTTCCCATTGCCCTATTTTACAAGCTCTGCTGATATCATTCACCTTAGAAGTACCTTTGGATGGGCTTCAGTCATGTAAGCTCTATAGTGCATGTGATAACCGCGTAACACTATAATACAAATAACTAGATAGGTAGGGTGTTCTACACACAGTCTCACCATATATAAGTGTGTGTGTGTGTGTGTGTGTGTGTGTGTGTGTGTGTGTGTGTGTGTGTGTGTGTGTGTAGGAAAAAGTGTTTTAGTCCTTTCCCACCCAGGACACTTCCCATTGCCCTACTTCACAAGATCTGCTGAACTCATTCACAGTAGACGTACCTTTGGACTGGCCTAAGCCCTATAATCTCTGTGGTGCATGGGATAACTGCACAACACTATAGTGCAAATAACTACTTAGGTAGGGGTTATAATCGCAGTCCTGGTGAATGTAAATGTGTATGTTTGTAGGTTAAAACTTTTGAGCCCATTCACAAACACTACACTTCCCATTGCCATACTTTAGCAGTTCTACTGATGTCAGTCACCTTAGAAGTACCTGTGGGTAGCCCTCAGTCCTATAAGCTCTGTGGTGCATGCGATAACTGCGTAACACTGTAGTACAAATAACTAGTTAGGTAGGGGTTCTAGTCTCTGTCCTAGCAAATGTAAATGTGTGTTGTAGGTTAAAGATTTTGAGCCCATTCACAACCAGCAAATAACTACTTAGGTAGGGGTTATAATCGCAGTCCTGGTGAATGTAAATGTGTATGTTTGTAGGTTAAAACTTTTGAGCCCATTCACAACCACTACACTTCCCATTGCCGTACTTTAGCAGTTCTACTGATGCCAGTCACCTTAGAAGTACCTGTGGGTAGCCCTCAGTCCTATAAGCTCTGTGGTGCATGTGATAACTGCGTAACACTGTGGTACAAATAACTAGTTAGGTAGGGGTTCTAGTCTCTGTCCTAGCAAATGTAAATGTGTGTTGTAGGTTAAAGATTTTGAGCCCATTCACAACCAGTACACTTCCTGTTGCCCTATTCCAGCAGTCCTCCTGATGTCAGTCACCTTAGAAGTACCTGTGGGCAGCACTCATCCCTATAAGCTCTGTGGCACCTGTGATAACTGTGTAACACTATAGTACAAATAACTAGTTAGGTAGGGGTTCTACTCTCAGTCCTGGAAAATGTGTGTCTGAGGGTATTTGTGTTTGTAAGTGTGTATATCTGTAGGTTAAATTATTTTGTGGCCTTTCTCATCTAGTACATCTCCACTTGGCATACTTTACAAGGGCTGGTAATGTTCCTCACCCTATAAGTACCTTGGGACACCCTCTACCCTATGAGCTCTGTGGTGCATGTGATAAATGCATAACACTGTAGTAGCAATAACTAGTTAGGTAGGGGTTCTAATCTCAGTCCTGGCAAATGTGTGTGTGTGTGTGTGTGTGTGTGTGTGTGTGTGTGTGTGTGTGTGTGTGTGTGTGTGTGTGTGTGTGTGTGTTTGTGTGTGAACAGTATCCTGTGTGTTTGGGTGTGAAAAATATCCATTGGGGATGGGTTTTGCAATTTTTTTGTGGTGGTCCACCCAGTACACATCCCAATGTCCTCTTTAAAGGCCCACTGTTGTCATCCACTATACAGGTAGCTGTAGACACTCTGCAGCCCTATAAACTCTGTGCGACAAGAAATAACTATGCAACAGTATGGAATATATAACAAGATAGGTGGGGTTTCTAATTCTATGATACCATTCCCCACTCAGGAATCATAGACAAACACACTCAGCTAGGCATCAACCCCTATATCACTAGGTGGGTTGTAAATTGTCTCACAGATAGAACTCACAGTGTGAAATCAATGAACTCCATGTTAGACTGCCAACCAGTCATGAGTGGAGTACCACAGGGTCTGCTACTGGGTCCCCTTGTGTTCAGTATCTACACCTCTGAAGTCCAGCCCAACACAAAGGGACTTTGGCTGACAGTGTTTGCAGATGACTGCAAGGTGGGTGCTATTATTACCTCCCCAAGTGATGTTGACATCCTGAAGAAAGGCCTCACTGAGACCTACAACTGTTGTCAGAACTCTGGACTTAAGTTCAATGCCAGTAAATGTGTCACCATCCTCTTCAGGAACAACTTGGTAAACATGGATCACCACATCGATGGTAGTCCACTGAACACAGATGTTGTTGTAAGATAACTGGGAACACAGGTTGACAGCGAACTCCCTGTTGACCACCACAGTGCCAGTGTGGTCAGAAAGTCCTTCTATGTGGCATATCTCATTACTAAGGGTGTTGCATCCAGGAAGAAAGAGGTCATAGTCTCCCTCTACTCTTCCCTCATTAGGCCAATCATCAAGTACAATGGCCCATTTGGCATGTACGTCACTAGACACCTGCAACACCTGGAGAGGCTGCAAAAGCACCTCACAAAGAGGATCCTATGCTTTAAACACTTTTCCTATATGAACAGACTCTGATAAGTCCAAATAGTCTCTGTCTCATATTGGATACTTAGAGGTGATCTCTGCTTGACTTACAAAGCCATGTCTGACCCAGCTCGGTTAGGCATGCTACATCTAAAGAAACCAATCTGTCCACACCACATGCCCCAGAGACCTCAACCCCCATTTCCACAATCAACACAACATGTTGGAGGGACAGGTTCATAACCCAAAGACTAGCCACTCTATGGAAAAGACTTCACATACATGTCAAGCAGAGCACCTCACTGGCCCTCTGCAAGAGAAATCTGGATAAGTGGATGGGGAATTGAAATCTCACCCAGGGGATCACTCTAGTGGCTATACTCGATACACACACTGGGGAGTAATGTGAGGTGGCATGATGTCAGGGTAATCCTATGGGCTAGGCTTGTAAAGGCTCCATGGCCTTTCATCTAGTACACACCTATGAACCCATGAACTTCTGGATCTCAGTACTGGCATACGTGTGCGTGTATGCATTAGTGTGTATAAAAGTGTTTGTGAGTGTGTAAACATGTAGATGAAAGTAGTTTGAGGCCCTTCTCACCCAAGTACACCTCCCATTGCCATACTTTACAAGGGCTGGGGATGTTGTCCACCTTAGAAGAACCGTGAGACATTCTCCGCCTTATAAGCTCTCTGGCACATGCAATAAATGCATAACACTGTAGTAGCAATAACTATATAGGTGAGGTTCTAATCTCAGTTCTGACAAATGTGTGTGTGTGTGTGTGTGTGTGTGTGTGTGTGTGTGTGTGTGTGTGTGTGTGTGTGTGTGTGTGTGTGTGTGTGTGTGTGTGAGTGTGT
The DNA here is from genome assembly GCF_019279795.1 of Protopterus annectens. Lineage (NCBI taxonomy): Eukaryota > Metazoa > Chordata > Ceratodontiformes > Protopteridae > Protopterus > Protopterus annectens. Next base: position 17,125,182 of record NC_056740.1, read on the forward strand.
GTGTGTGTGCATGCAAAAATTCTATCCTGTGTATGTATTTGAGTGAGAACATTATCCATTGGGGGGTCTGGGTTTTACATTTTTAGGCCATGATACTCCCAGTACATGTCCCAAGGCCCACTTTACAAGGCCCGCTGTCTTCATCAACTGTAGCGGTATCTGTTGACACTCTTCAGCCCAATAAGCCCCATGCTGCATGCAAGAAATATGTAACAGTATGGACTGACTAACAAGATAGGCAGAGCTGCTAATCTCATTCCTGGCAAATGTGTGTATAAGTGTATTTGTGTTTGTAAGTGTGTATAACTGTAGGTTAAATTATTTTGAGTCCATTCTCATTCAGTACACTTCCCATTGCCATACTTTACAAGGCCTGGTGATGTTGTTCACCTTAGAATTACCTTGGAACTCTCTTCACCCTGTAAGCTTCGTGGTGCATGCGATAAATGCATAACACTGTAGTAGCAATAACTAGATAGGTAGGGGTTCTAATCTCAATCCTGGCAAATATCTGTGTGTGAAAACAGTGTCCTGTGTGTGTTTGAGTGAGAACTATATCTTGTGTGGTCATGGTTTATGATTTTAGGCCATGGTACTCCCAGTACACACTCCAATGTCCACTTTACAAAGCCCGCTGTTCACATCTACAGTAGAGGTATCAGTAGATACTCTCCAGCCCTATAAGACCCATGCCACATGCATCAACTATGTAACAGAATGGAATGAATAACATGATAGGCAGGGCTGCTAATGTCAGTACTGGCAAATATGTGTGCATGTGTTGGTGTGTATAGCAGTGTTTGTGAGTGTGTAGACTCATAGCTGACAGTATTATGAGTCCTTTCCTACTCAGGACACTCCCATTGCCATACCTCACAAGGGCACGTGATGGTATTCACTGTATAGGTACCTTGGAACACTCATCACATTATTAGTTCTGTGCCACCTGCAATAACTGGATAACACTGCACTACCACTAACTAGATGGGTAGGAGTTCCAATCCCAACACTGGTAACTGTGATCCTGTGCATGTGTGTGTGTGTGTGTGTGTGTGTGTGTGTGTGTGTGTGTGTGTGTGTGTGTGTGTGTGTGTGTGTGTGTGTGTGTGTGTGTGTGTGTGTGTGTGTGTGTGTGTGTGTGTGTGTGTGTGTGTGTGTGTGTGTGTGTGTGTGTGTGTGTGTGTGTGTGAGACTGTATGTGGGAACAGTATTCTCTGTGTGTCCGATTGACACAATATCCTCTGGGGGTGTGGGTTTTACCAATCTGAGATGTATTCCACCCACTACACTTACAATTGTCCACTTTACAAGAGCTGTTAATGTCAGCCACCATAGACCTACCTGTATAGACCGCTCAGCCATATAAGCTCTGTGGCACATGCAATAACTGTTACACAGACCTGGTAAATGCATACATATACAGCTGTAACTTGGCTATGACACAGTTGGTGTGTTACCATTCTGCCATACCTCACATTGGCAATGTCTGCAGGGGCACATCTTGCTGACACACAGACACCTAGAACACAGACAGAATACAGCATGTGAGACTACATTCAGTCAGTGTTACTAACACCAATTATGTATCGTGGGCGAAAATATACACATGCTCTGAAGTGTACCCATTACAAATACCAGCTGACAGCACCTTACACAGCATTACATAGCTAAACTGTACTTGATTGATTCACCCTGTGCATCAGAACCATATTAGCATGTCCCTGCATTGGTGGTATGGATGACAGAGATGTGGCACAGGTATCATCATATGCACAGGGTGTTGTGTGGGTTTGCCAGAGACCTAGGCTGGCCCATACAATTGACATAATGTGTGTGTGTTTGGAGGGGTGTTCTATAAAAATGGGCCATGCAGAGGTGTTGTACATGTGTCTGTAGGTGATCAGGCTGTGATGGTGATGTGTGTGTGTTTGTATGCATACAGTCATGCCACGTAGCTGCCCTACACAGGGGTATATTGCACAGCTGTGGACCATACATGGCAGGGCATACAGTTCACCATCTCTGGCCACAGACACATGAAATGGCCCTGCCAGAGCTCTCACTGGCACCACCAGGCCCAAAGCCAGATATAATACTCTTCCCCAATGGTGACTGCTGTCTGCTGGATCCATGTCACTGACAGGACCAGCCAGGACCATGTGCCCTTGGCCTGCTCCTTTGTGGTGTGGACAGCACCTGCCCTTTGGTAGTGCTGGTGGTACAGCCACTATGTTAATGTGAAGGTGCACTGCCACGTAGACTCTCAGCTGATGTTAATGCTGACCTATTTCTACATGGCCGATGCACATCTCCCACCACATGCTGCAGTGCATACATTCCACAGTTGAGGACTGCCAAGGTCTCACCCCACTGTCTATTCATGACCTCAGTATTTTGACATGTGGCCTCAACAAGGTCATATATTTCATCACTTAAGCCAGGAAGAGTTGCATCCAAGACCGTGAGTATTTGTCTGGTGTTGCATTCACTGTGTGCCTGTGCATCCATGTCAGTCCAAAACATGTGTCTGGTGACAGTTGCTGTGGCACTTGCAACAGCGGCTTGATGGGCAGCAGTGCTCCTTCGAGCACCATGCCCAACTGCCTGTGTGGGACCTCACCTGCACTCTGGCTATGGCTAGTGTCTACACTCACACTTGCCATAGTCACCAGACTAGCCTGTTCCATGCCATAGTCACCACACTAGCCTGTTCCATGCTACCACCTGCCAACTTTATCTGTGGCTGCTGGGGACAGGGTATGTGAGGGCATTGTGACTGTATGCAGGGACATTGTGGACAACTGTAGGATGCCAACCGATGGCACAGATTCAGCCCCTGCCAAACCCACCTTTGCCTCACTAGGACCACCATCATTGTCAGAGTCTGCAGAAACACTGACATCTGATTCTGAGTGGGAGGGACCATGACCACCATGTCCACCTTTGAGGGGAAGACAACATATGTAAGTTAATACCTGCACTATAAGGTTTGCTGGTATAAACACACACACACACACACACACACACACACACACACACACACACACACACACACACACACACGCACACACACACACAGACACACATGCACACATGGATACACACACAGACACATACATGTGAGATGGCACAAAGACATTGCACAGACCTCACAATAGCCAACCGGTGACATTCACGACACACAGTCAGACCATGACATACACACTCTGGACAGGACCTCAACATCATGCAGTGCAGCCCTTTCCACTTAATGTTACTACTAATATACACCTCTGGGATACGTGAGCAGTGTTAGTAGATGATGGGCCTTCACCTAGCACACACTTCATCCATGTATACATTATTGCTATTCACCAGTATAGTGCAGCGGTGGTGGTGCTACAGTAGCGTTGTCGCCTCACAGTAAAATGTTGTCCTGTTCGATTCTCAGCTAGAGCGTCTTCTGTGTGGAGACATGCGTGAATGGGTGTGCCTACATTAAAGGTTGTACATCAGGGCCGGCAACTCGGCATGTAAAAATCTACTGTGAATCATTAGCGGACCGGAGTTCTGCTGTGGTGACCCCTAACCGGGAAAAGCCGAAAGACTCAACAACAACAACAACAACAACTAGTATAGCACAGTGACCAAAGAAAACCACTTCCAAGCCGATAACTAGTCCCCGTACATTCACATGAAACCAACTGATAAAAAATGCTACGATCTTTTAACACACTTTTAACACACTTTATTGTATAAAATAACAAACAGTCAAGTGCTTTCGTCAAATAGAATTCCTCAGAACAATAATTATCCAAAATCACTCAGCTTTTATACCTTTGATCAAACAATTAACCAATTAATGAACCAATTAAACTACAAAACACAATATAATTAACTTGTGTATGTGCTCATTTAAATATTTTTAAAATCATTTGATAACACATTAAAACACATAAAATGGAGGTAAAAATATAATGCTTGAAAAACACAAGGGGTTAAATCAATAAAATATTATGCTTTAAATTATTTCATTTTATTTTATTAGCTCTGTATCTCAACTCAGGTTTGATACTAATGGCATTGTTGATGCCCAGAAATTCACTTGCATTGACCATAAGTTACCACCTAGTTTCTGCCCTAAGCAACTTATTGGTCCAATCCCCCTCTCTAGGATCCTTGCTAACTATTTCCAGAATACCAAACTTGAAACCATGAGTAGGATTACTTTTAATATGTTTGTATAGGGCATTTTTCTCGTACATTTTTATAACACTGTAACAGTGTTCATAAATCCTACGGTTCAACCTTCTTTCTGTTTTTCCAATGTAAAAACATTGGCAAACGATACAAAGGGCTAAATAAACTAAACCTGTTGTGGTACAGGAGCCAGAAACCAAGTTTATCTCAATCCTAAAGGGGCCCAATCTCACCTTGGGGGTCTCCAAAATATATTTACATTGTTCACAGGCCCCACATTTATATGTCCCTTCCTTTCTTTTCTTTCCGTGGTAACTATGTTCCAGAATATTCTTTACATTTTTATTTACTTTATAAGTAAATAAGGGTTCATTGCCCAATATTCCCAGTACTTCCTTATTCCCCTTGAACATAACCCAATTGTTCTTAATAATCTTTTTTACTTCTTCGGATGTTTCCCCATAGGTAAGAACCATAGCCTGGGTAAAGTCCTTCAAGACTTTGGGATCTCTTTCCAAAACTTCCTCACCCGTCCCTAATAATGGAATATATCTATGGTTCCATTCACTCATAACCTGATTCCTAATTTCTTCCAAAAGGTCCAATGGATACCCCCTATTCAGGAACACATGCATTACCAATCTGGTTTCCTCTTCTGCATATTCCATCTTGGAACACATCCTTACCACCCTCACCATTTGTCCTTTAACAATATTTCGTTTAATATATGGGGGGGTGGTTACTTGAGTATTCCAGATAATCATTGGAAAACATAGGTTTCCTAAAAATTCTGGATTGAAAATTGTTGATTTCAGAATCCCTGAAAAGTTGAACATCTAAGAAAGAAATCTCGTTTGAATTACCATTACCTGTAAATTTAAAATAATCACACACTTGGTTGATGTATTGCATAAAAGAATGGAACGACTCTACATTTTAACATAAAATAAAAAGGTCGTCCAAAAACCTAAAATATAAATACCAATTGTTGTTGTATATCGAATTTAAGACATATCTTTTCTCCCACTGGTACATAACTAGATTGGCAAAAATGGGGGCACAGCTACTACCCATGGCCACACCATTGATTTGTCTATAAAATTCTCCTTGGAATATGAAAAGAATTATTCTTTAAAACGATCTCCATGAGTTCTATTATAAAATTAATGGTGCTCCCCCTTAAATTAGTATGACCCACCAAAATTTCACAAAAAAATTCCAACCCTATCCCGTGTGGGATGGAAGTAAAGAGATCAACTACATCTATTGAAGAAAAATACATTTCATTACTATAACATTCATCTTTCACTTTTCTCAAAAAATCCCAAGAGTCGATTAAAATGTGTTGAATAGGTGTTATGGCCTGTCTCACAATCCGATCAATATAAATACCTATAGTGTAGGTAACAGTACTGTGGGCAGATATAATGAGCCTGTAAGGAGGGTCCTTTATATCCTTGTGTGTTTTTGGGATGCCAAATACTATAGGTATTACAGGATATTCAACATTAAGGAAGTTGTATTCTTCCTCATTAATGACCCCTTGAAATAAGGAGTCTTCCAACATAAATTTTATTTTCCTAAAAAAAATGTTGATTTCATTCCTAGAAATTATTTTGTACTTAGACCCATCATTCAACATACTAGTCATTTTATTATTATAGTCTTCTACACTGGTAATGACCATGCCTCCACCCTTATCAGGTTTCATAAACCGAGTCTCTGAATTATCACGTAATTCAAACATTAATTTGTGTTTCCTGTTTTTACTAGTCTGTAATAATTTGTATATCTCTTGAGTACAAATGTTTTCAAAAGAATTTAAAATAGGTATTAAAGGGGGGTTATAACAACTTCTCTTATAAATAATAGGTTTCACCCTCTCGACCTGGTCAGACCTTCCTTGATTTAAAATTTTCAAATTTAATTTCCTTATAAAAATCTTGAAGTCCGTTAAGGTTTTACTACAATCCTCCCTAGTGGAGGGAACAAACTTCATACCCTTCATAAATAAATAAAATAATTCTTTATTAAGAGGGAACTGTGCATAATTATAAATTTTAAACCCCTTGTACGAATGGACAATACCATCACTACTAAAAATGTCCTCATCTGTAATTTTGTTACCATGAACTACATAATCTAATTGTAACTGTTTTTCCTTCTGAAAGACAGGTTCCTGTACCTCTGTCTGGCCCCCTCACCCCTGGCTTCTAAAAAATCTTTCCCTTGTCTTATTTGATTTCTATTGTAGATCCTTTCGGATCTTCTGAGTTTGGGGTATTTGGTATCATATTCATTATCTATATTATTACTTCTATGGTCCCCTAAGTTCCCTTGGGGATTTTCGGTTTGGCTGTGTGTACTATCTCCATAACTGACTCCTTCCATGTAGGCTTTGGGAAAGGGGTAAGCTAAACCTTTATTATACTCAAATTCATCTTTCATGAGTTTCTTCTTTTTCCTACTGATGTTGTTATTCACCTCGTTTTCAACCCTGTCAAAAATTACATTATATCGGTAAGAATATTGATTAAAACAAACATAATTAAGAATTACATTGTTAACATCATCAATTTCTTCAAAAAGTCCATTAATCTTTTTATTATTGATTTTCAAGATGAATTCCATTGATTCTATTCCATGTCGATCAAACATTTGTATCAGTTCATCACATTCAGGTTCTCCCTTTTTTACCCCATTTGGAAACCTATAAGTGCGGAGCCCTTTTGGGACACATCTCTTTACAATACATTCCTTTAAATATGTATTGTCGCATTGTAATGCACGTACTTTGTGCATTTTAGTCTCAAGGCACACTAACCTGCTGTCCATACTGTTCGTATTAGTTGGATTATTGTTATCAAAAAAGACATGTTCTTTCTTGCTCCAATCTTTCAGTCGGTCGTGTGCAACAAAAGTTCCACTGGGTTCTACTCGATTTCCCAAGCCTTCCAAATGATTGGCCATGCTCTCGGAACGCATTAATCCCATATTGATAGTTTCCATACTCCTAGCGCCAACAGGAAGAGGTTTGTTCACTACCGATGGTGTTACCTCTCTACCATTCCCACCACCACCAGTCCCAAACCTGTCAAGGACTGTACCGTGGGAATTTTGAATGTTCTGAACTGCTGCTTGTAATTCAGACACCTTTTCCATTAGATTTAAAATTAAATCATATATATTATCACTATTCCCCCTTATGGGTTGACCACAGGGGAAATGTACCAATTCCAAGTCCTCCTCGAACACCGGGGAAAGTGCATTGTCCTCCATACCGGATGAAAAAATAACGGGTCTAGTAAGCTCAGGATCCACCAAAAATCACAAAGAAGTAAACTACTGGTGGGAAAGCAGCAAATACACCATCGACCAAAGAAAAACACTTCCAAGCCGATAACTAGTCCCCGTACACGCACGTGAAACCAACTGGTAAAAATTGCTACGATCTTTTAACACACTTTTAACACACTTTATTGTATAAAATAACAAACAGTCAAGCACTTTCATCAAACAGACTTCCTCAGAACAATAATTATCCAAAATCACTCAATTTTTATACCTTTGATCAAACAATTAACCAATTAATGAACCAATTAAACTACAAAACACAATATAATTAACTTGTGTATGTGCTCATTTAAATATTTTTAAAATCATTTGATAACACATTAAAACACATAAAATGGAGGTAAAAATATAATGCTTGAAAAACACAAGGGGTTAAATCAATAAAATATTATGCTTTAAATTATTTCATTTTCTTTTATTAGCTCTGTATCTCAACTCAGGTTTGATACTAATGGCATCGTTGATGCCCGGAAATTCACTTGCATTGACCATATGTTGCCACCTAGTTTCTGCCCTAAGCAACTTATTGGTCCAATTCCCCCTCTAGGATCCTTGCTAACTATTTCCAGAATACCAAACTTGAAACCATGAGTAGGATTACTTTTAATATGTTTGTATAGGACATTTTTCTTGTCCATTTTTATAACACTGTAACAGTGTTCATAAATCCTACGGTTCAACCTTCTTTCTGTTTTTCCAATGTAAAAACATTGGCAAACCGTACAAAGGGCTAAATAAACTAAACCTGTTGTGCAGGAGCCAGAAACCAAGTTTATCTCAATCCTAAAGGGGCCCAATCTCACCTTGGGGGTCTCCAAAATATATTTACATTGTTCACAGGCCCCACATTTATGTGTCCCTTCCTTTCTTTTCTTTCCTTGGTAACTATGTTCCAGAATATTCTTTAAATTGTTATTTACTTTATAAGTAAATAAGGGTTCATAACCCAATATTCCCAGTACTTCCTTATTCCCCTTGAACATAACCCAATTGTTTTTAATAATCTTTTTTACTTCTTCGGATGTTTCCCCATAGGTAAGAACCATAGCCTGGGTAAAGACTTCAAGTCTTTGGGATCTCTTTCCATAACTTCCTCAACCATTCCTAATAATGGAATATATGTACGGCTCCATTCACTCATAACCTGATTCCTAATTTCTTCCAAAAGGTCCAATGGATGCCCCCTATTCAGGAACATATGCATTACCAATCTGGTTTCCTCTGTCTGAATTACAAGCAGCAGTTCAGAACATTCAAAATTCCCACAGTACAGTCCTTGACAGGTTTGGGACTGGTGGTGGTGGGAATGGTAGAGAGGTAACACCACCGGTAGTGAACAAACCTCTTCCTGTTGGCGCTAGGAGTATGGAAACTATCAATACGGGATTAATGCATTCCGAGAGCATGGCCAATCGTTTGGAAGGCTTGGGAAATCGAGTAGAACCCAGTGGAACTTTTGTTGCACACGACCGACTGATTGGAGCAAGAAAGAACATGTCTTTTTTGATAACAATAATCCAACTAATATGAACAGTATGGACAGCAGTTAGTGTGCCTTGAGACTAAAATGCACAAAGTACGTGCATTACAATGCGACAATACATATTTAAAGGAATGTATTGTAAAGAGACGTGTCCCAAAAGGGCTCCGCACTTATAGGTTTCCAAATGGGGTAAAAAAGGGAGAACCTGAATGTGATGAACTGATACAAATGTTTGATCGACATGGAATAGAATTAATGGAATTCATCTTGAAAATCAATAATAAAAAGATTAATGGACTTTTTGAAGAAATTGATGATGTTAACAATGTAATTCTTAATGATGTTTGTTTTAATCAATATTCTTACCGATATAATGTAATTTTTGACAGGGTTGAAAACGAGGTGAATAACAAAATCAGTAGGAAAAAGAAGAAACTCATGAGAGATGAATTTGAGTATAATAAAGGTTTAGCTTACCCCTTTCCCAAAGCCTACATGGAAGGAGTCAATTCTGGAGATAGTACACACAGCCAAACCGAAAATCCCCAAGGGAACTTGAGGGCTCATAGAAGTAATAATATAGATAATGAATATGATACCGAATACCCCCCACTCAGAAGATCCGAAAGGATCTACAATAGAAATCAAATAAGACAAGGGAAAGATTTTTTAGAAGCCGGGGGGAGGGGGCCAGACAGAGGTACAGGAACCTGTCGTTCAGAAGGAAAAACAGTTACAATTAGATTATGTAGTTCATGGTAACAAAATTACAGATGAGGACATTTTCTGTAGTGATGGTATTGTCCATTCATACAAGGGGTTTAAAATTTATAATTATGCACAGTTTCCTCTTAATAAAGAATTATTTTATTTATTTATGAAGGGTATGAAGTTTGTTCCCTCTGCTAGGGAGGATTGTAGTAAAACCTTAACGGACTTCAAGATTTTTATAAGGAAATTAAATTTGAAAATTTTAAATCAATGAAGGTCTGACCAGGTCGAGAGGATGAAGCCTATTATTTATAAGAGAAGTTGTTATAACCCCCCTTTAATACCTATTTTAAATTATTTCGAAAACATTTGTACTCAAGAGATATACAAATTATTACAGACTAGTAAAAACAGGAAACACAATCTTTCTTTTAAAGAAAGAAAATTAATGTTTGAATTACATGATAATTCAGAGACTCGGTTTATGAAACCTGATAAGGGTGGAGGCATGGTCATTACCAGTGTAGAAGACTATAATAATAAAATAACTATTATGTTGAATGATGGGTCTAAGTATGAAATAATTTCTAGGAATGAAATCAACATTTGTTTTAGGAAAATAAAATTTATGTTGGAAGACTCCTTATTTCAAGAGGTCATTAATGAGGAAGAATACAACTTCCTTAATGTTGAATATCCTGTAATACCTATAGTATTTGGCATCCCAAAAACACACAAGGATATAAAGAACCCTCCTTACAGGCTCATTATATCCGCCCACAATAGTATTACCTGCACTATAGGTATTTATATTGATCGGATTGTGAGACAGGCCTTAACACCTATTCAACTCATTTTAATCGACTCTTGAGATTTTTTGAGAAAAGTGAAAGATGAATGTTATAGTAATGAAATGTATTTTTCTTCAATAGATGTAGTTGATCTCTTTACTTCCATCCCACACGGGATAGGGTTGGAATTTTTTTGTGAAATTTTGGTGGGTCATACTAATTTAAGGGGGAGCACCATTAATTTTATAATAGAACTCATGGAGATCGTTTTAAAGAATAATTTTTTCACATTCCATGGAGAATTTTATAGACAAATCAATGGTGTGGCCATGGGTAGTAGCTGTGCCCCCATTTTTGCCAATCTAGTTATGTACCAGTGGGAGAAAAGATATGTCTTAAATTCGATATACAACTTCTTCTTCTTCTTTCGGCTTTTCCTGGTTAGGGGTCACCACAGCGGATCACCTTGTTCGCACATTGAATGGCAGTGGAGTTTTACGGTGTCGAGTTGCCAGCCCGGCGCCCAACCTTCCACAGAAGGCACACCCACACGCACACCTAGGGCCAATTTAGAGTGTCCAATCCACCTGCAGCATGTCTTTGGGATGTGGGAGGAAACCGGAGCACCCGGAGGAAACCCACGTGACCACAGGGAGGACATGCAGACTCCGCACAGAAGGCACCCCAGCCGAGGATCGAACCGGAGAACCTCTTGCTGTGAGGCACAATGCTAACCACTGCACCACCGTGGCCGCCCTTAAATTCGATATACAACAACGATTGGTATTTATATTTTAGGTTTTTGGACGACCTTTTTATTTTATGGAAAAATGTAGAGTCGTTCCATTCTTTTATGGAATACATCAACCAAGTGTGTGATTATTTTAAATTTACAGGTAATGGTAATTCAAACGAGATTTCTTTCTTAGATGTTCAACTTTTCAGGGATTCTGAAATCAACAAATTTCAATCCAGAATTTTTAGGAAACCTACATTTTCCACTGATTATCTGGAATACTCAAGTAACCACCCCCCATATATTAAACGAAATATTGTTAAAGGACAAATGGTGAGGGTGGTAAGGATGTGTTCCAAGATGGAATATGCAGAAGAGGAAACCAGATTGGTAATGCATATGTTCCTGAATAGGGGGTATCCATTGGACCTTTTGGAAGAAATTAGGAATCAGGTTATGAGTGAATGGAACCATAGATATATTCCATTATTAGGGACGGGTGAGGAAGTTATGGAAAGAGATCCCAAAGACTTGAAGGACTTTACCCAGGCTATGGTTCTTACCTATGGGGAAACATCCAAAGAAGTAAAAAAGATTATTAAGAACAATTGGGTTATGTTCAAGGGGAATAAGGAGGTACTGGGAATATTGGGTAATGAACCCTTATTTACTTATAAAGTAAATACAAATTTAAAGAATATTCTGGAACATAGTTACCAAGGAAAGAAAAGAAAGGAAGGGACGCATAAATGTGGGGCCTGTGAACAATGTAAATATATTTTGGAGACCCCCAAGGTGAGATTGGGCTCCTTTAGGATTGAGATAAACTTGGTTTCTGGCTCCTGTACCACAACAGGTTTAGTTTATTTAGCCCTTTGTACGGTTTGCCTATGTTTTTACATTGGAAAAACAGAAAGAAGGTTGAACCGTAGGATTTATGAACACTGTTACAGTGTTATAAAAACGGACGAGAAAAATGCCCTATACAAACATATTAAAAGTAATCCTACTCATGGTTTCAAGTTTGGTATTCTGGAAATAGGTAGCAAGGATCCTAGAGGTGGGAATTGGACCAATAAGTTGCTTAGGGCAGAAACTAGGTGGCAACTTATGGTCAATGCAAGTGAATTTCCGGGCATCAACGATGCCATTAGTATCAAACCTGAGTTGAGATACAGAGCTAATAAAATAAAATGAAATAATTTAAAGCATAATATTTTATTGATTTAACCCCTTGTGTTTTTCAAGCATTATATTTTTACCTCCATTTTATGTGCTTTAATGTGTTATCAAATTATTTCAAAAATATTTAAATGAGCACATACACAAGTTAATTATATTGTGTTTTGTAGTTTAATTGGTTCATTAATTGGTTAATCGTTTGATCAAAGGTATAAAAGCTGAGTGATTTTGGATAATTATTGTTCTGAGGAAGTCTATTTGACGAAAGCACTTGACTGTTATTTTATACAATAAAGTGTGTTAAAAGTGTGTTAAAAGATCGTAGCATTTTTTACCATTTGGTTTCACGTGAGTGTACGGGGACTAGTTATCAGCTTGGAAGTGGTTTTCTTTGGTCGATGGTGTATTTGCTGCTTTCGCACCAGTGGTTTACTTCTTAGTATAGCACAGTGGCAACTCCTACAGAATATACCTCTCAACTCTACAGAGTTTCGCTGAATGTCTAGATGTGTGGCTCATATTTTAGGTCTGTTCCTCATACATTTTCTGTTTGTCTGACACATTACAGGGATGATCTGAGGATTGTCATCACTAATTAATGACATCATTTGAGTTGCAGACTTCAAAACCTGCAGTAAATGCATGTTAAAACAAATCCGGTTACTCTAACAACTTTCTAAGCTTACTGTGGTTATAATAAGTGTACACACCCCTGTTAACATGCCAGGTTTTTGTGATATATAACATGAGACCACAGAAATCATATCATAACTTTTCCCCACTAGAACCTGTGCAATCCAATTGAAGAACATACACATCAGTTAGGGGTAACATATAGTAAATGAAATACGTACAATAGGCTGGTTGCATAAGTGTGCACACCCTTACACTAATACTTTGTTAAAGCACCTTTTTGTTTAATTACAGCATTCAGTCCTCTGAATGTCTATCAGCATAGTACATCTTGACTTGGCAATATTTGCACACTATACCTTGCAAAATCCCTCCAACTCTGTCAGATTGCAAGGGCATCTTTTGTGCACAATCCTCTTCAGGTCACCCCACAGAGCTTCTATTGGATGTAGGTGTGGGCTCTAGCTGGGCCATTCTAAAATGTTGAATGTCTTCTGGTGAAGCCATTCTTTTGTTGATTTGGATGCATGGTTTGGGTCATTGTCATGTGGAAAGGTGAAATTTCTCTCCATCTACAGCTATCTAGCAGACACCTGAAGATTTTGGGCCTAAAGGGACAGTTGTTTGGAACTGTTCATAATCCCCTCCACCTTGGCTAAAGCCCCAGTTCCACCTTATGAACAGCAAAGCAGGACACTGCCATTACCATGCTTCACCATGGGGATGGTGTTCTCTTGGTGATGCGCAGTGTTGTTATTGCTCCAAACAAACCTTTTGGAATTGTGGACAAAAAGTTCAACCTTGGTCTCATTAGACCATAACACATTTTCCCACATGCTTTTGGGAGACTTGATGCATTGTTTTTCAGAACATAGCCAAGCCTGGGTGTTGTTCTGTGTGAGAAAAGGCTTCCATCTTCCAACCCCACCCCATAGGCAGGACATATGGAGATTACATGTAATACACAACCAGCAGTTGCCAGACATTCCTACAACTCCTTTAGTGTTGCTGTAGGTTCTCCTGGTAACCTCCTCAACCAGTTTTTGTCTTGTCTTTTCATCAAGTTTGGAGGGATGTCCACTTCTTTGCAATGTCACTGTTGTCCCATATTTTCTCCACCTTTTGATGGTTGTCTTCACTGTGTTCAATGTTATGCGGTGGAAATGTTTTTGTACCCTTCTCTGGGCTGATACCTTTCAACAATGAGATCCCTTTGATGCTTTGTAAGCTCTCTGTGAACCAGAGTATGTAGCAAGCAACTGAGTAAATGTCAGGAAAATCCTAGTAGGACAGCTGACGGTTATTTGTTGTTAATCAAAGAATCTCTGTAATAGATCGCAGGCGTGTACCCCAGAAAATGAAATGCTGTAATTACATCAAAAGCAGCTTCAACAAAATATTAGCTTCAGGCTGTGCACACTTATACATCTAGCTTATTGTACATTTTTTATTTTTCATACTTGTTCCCCTAACAGAATTGTTTGTTTTTCAACTGACTTGTACAGGTTATAGGTCACATTAAAGGTGGGAAAAGTTGTGAAATGTTTTATTGTTGTCTCATTTTTGTATATCAAATACCTGGCATTTTAACAAGGGTGTGTACACTTTTTATATGCACTGTATAAAAGTACTTTTAAAAATGTCCCTAGTTTTGGCCCTTTGTCCACCCATTTTGTCAATCTTTGTCTGGATTTCTTGCAGTGATAGGTTGTGAGGTATACTACAGATATGTTACATCTCCTGCGTTGACCACTTTGATGCAATGCAGTTAACCCCAGCACAAGTGAACATGCGCATATCACAATATGGCAAAGGGTAACAGTTGTGTGCATGGTAAATGCATGACCTTAACATGCATGGGGTTTTGGTGAGTCACAAGAGGACAATACCATACTCACCAACTTCAGGCTACTGTCCCACATCCAGACCAGAGGTACCTATGTAGTTGGTGGGGAGAGGCATTGTCAGCAGACTCACATGTGACATTGGTACAAGATGAATGCTACTTTTCTGCACATGTACAGTACAAGCACAGATACTACACAATTTGCTGTCCTTCACCATAGATGTGCACTTGTATGAATTACAAAACCCCACCCACAAATGAGGTTTGACCTGACATATGCATCTAGATACTCTATGTAAGCCAGTATGACTGCTACAGTATTTGATTGATGTGTATTGGGGCCTTACCTGGACACCCCTCACCTGTTGTCTGGGTGCCACCTACCTCCACAACTTGTGTGTGTTGCCTGTGAGGTGGAGATCATGGAGATGTGTGGACAACATCATCACAGAGGGTAGTTGGAAATACCTCTTACAACCAAAAATGTGGAGACAGCCCAACAAAATGGGGGAGAAGGTTTCAGACTTAGGGACAGAATGTAAGTATTGCTATTATACAGTTGGATTAATGCTAGTTTAACAGGGTTTGTGTGGACATGGATTTTCCGTGTGCTTTTAAGTCTGGCAGTGTTATGTAGTTTTCATAACTCTCAACTGTAGGGCTATCTGCAGAATGGAGCAAACCAAGGCCACGCAGGGTAGACCAAGTGCATGGATCAAACCATGAGCAAATGTATATCCAAAAAATGATGATCCAGCACAAAGGAAGATAAAATCATTAGGCTTTTATTGTGGCAACTCCATCATGCAAACTGGTTTCGGCTAAGATATAAGCCTTCTTCAGTGCAACAGAAAATTCAGTTAGAGCACATCCTAGTGTCTGCTTATATATCACAAAATTTAAAGACATACATACAAACCAAATAAATGTGAGACAGAACCACCAAAACAAAATTTAGCTTAATTCGTTCAGACCAGGTCTAAATAAAGCTCCCAGCCTGGTAATCCAAGATGACTCCATATAATGTAATATCTCATGCCAACCTGCTTTTGAGGTTCTGTACATTTGAATTTTGTCAATTATGATAAACTTGAATTTAGCAGTTTTATGTATGAGAGTGTGTTTGTATAGGGCGTTGGAAGCTCTATTATTTCTAATCTCACTTAGATGCTCACTTATACGGAGTCTAAAGGGTCTGGAAGTTTGTCCTACATAAAAAGATGAACATGTACATGTAGCTAAATAGATTAACCAGTCACTGCTGCAGTTACCAAAAATTCTAATCTGATACACTTTGGAAGTGTTAGAGCTAGTGAATTCTTTACTTTTGAAAATGTGTGTACATGCACTGCAGTGACCACAAGGAATGCAACCTACCAAAGAGTCACCAAATAATGTTTTCTGCATTGGGATGGGTGGGTTATACCTTTTATAATGGGTAAGATGAGAATTAATAGTTCTACCCCTATGGTAGGAAAAAGCACATCTATCTGGTAATATCTCATTCAGATGTTCGTGCGCCCACAAAATATCCCAATGATTATTAATGATATCCCTGATTTTTGGGGTATTGCTTCCAAATGTAGTGACTAGTCTGATAGGTTGGGATGTCTGTGTGCTCTGTCCAGTAGTTCCATGCTGATATTCCAGAAGTTGTGATCTTTGCATATTGTTGACCTGGGTTACAGTTTGGGTAATGTGATGTTTATTATAGCCTCTAGTTATCAGCTATCCTCAGTCAGTTTTTGTTCTTGGCAAATCAGTAGTATACTCTGGGGATTGCAGTCAGTAAAGGTCTACTATCATTTTAGCGAACGACATGCTATCAGCAGTTATGCTGCTGAAAATCAGAATGTCGTTCACAAAATGAAAAGTGAGTTGAATAGTCGAACACACATGTGAATGCAGTAGTGCATTCGCATAAGATTTTTAACTAGATGTACGAGATTGCGGTACAGTGGGGACAGGAAATTCATCCATATCCCCACTGTAGTGTGATCTCAGAGTTGGAATAAATTAGTAGTGGGGGGGTGGGGGCTGCCCCCTGCAAAAACGTGATATGTTGAATAGGAGTTTGAGTTACATCAGCTCCTATACAGCTATCACGTCACATTTTTGGCGACAATGTCGACTCAAATGTGTCGATCATTTGGGGTGACATTATGTACTCTTAAAATGTTTCATTTTGGTTTAACTTTTCATTATTTTGAATGGCAAATGTTTTGCCGTTCGAACTAACAATAACAAACCATCAGTAAATGCTAACATCCTGTTGTATTTCTGACTTTATATTCCTCAGAAAAGATACTCTATAACACCAGCAACTTTTTCAGTTTATTACTTTATTTTGCTTTTGCTGCTTGTTCTTAAAAGTACTTCATTGCATTTATTCTGCTGCATTTATTACTGCTTGTTAGTAGCCTGATTAAATTGTAACTGTTATTCTAAGCCTTTGGTTGAAGCACTTGGGCTTCAGACCAGTTGTTTTACATTAAGAAGGTTTGTGGTCTGGACTGTTGTGGCAGGACAGGTAGCTTACATCCTTCTAAGTTGGGAGTCGCTGATTGAAGGCTTAGTGTCTGTTATTCTAAAAGTGTATTAGTTCTGGTTTAAGCACTTGGGCTTTGGGACAGTTATTTTACATTAAGAAGGTGTGGCCTGCACTCTTGTGGGAGGAGAGGGTAGATTCTGCCCTTCTGAGTTGGGAGTTTCTGGTTAAAGGCTTATTGTGCCTGCTTATTTGAACTGTTTCTTTTTGAAATTGGTACGCCATGTTTTCTGTAGCATAGACTAAATTCAGATCTGCTGAATCTAGCTTTGTTTGTACAACTTGAGCACTAATCCAGACCATCTTTTTTTGGAGAAGGTTTCCCTGCACCCTAGTGGCAGGAGTGTGCAGTTAGAACATGTCTGATCGAAGACCGCTGGAACACGGCTCAGTTTTTAGCTTTTTATTGGTTAATTGGTTAATTTGTTTAAATCAGTTTGCTCATTTGCTACTGTTATATTAAAAAAAAATTACACTTTATGCATTGCCGCTTAGCTAGGGTTAAACTACTCCCGGCTCCATAAAGTCTGCTCTTCAAATTTTTCCTTAGAATAATCCACTTTTTTAGTTTTAGCACTAAAATCTGTTTCTTTGAGCTCAGCACTTGTTCAGAATTCATTGTAAGCACTAAATAAGCTACAGATTACTACAGCACTCAACTTTCCTCACTTGTCTAGAGGAAAACAGTTTTTAGTACTTGATAAATAAGCACCTATCCAGGCATGTCTAAGGGTCAGCTCCCAGTGTTTTCTCCTGTCTACCTGATGAATCTGGGCATCTTGGGGCAATGCAGCAATAGCCTCATGTACACAGACAACCCTCTCCTCCTACCACCCAACACTACAACCTGTGAGAGATGCACTTATATAGCCAAACTGGAAACAAAGGTCTCTTCACCCAAGACTGGACTAGACAGTCAAGAGGAGAAGGTAAACACCTGCACCATACCACACTCATCACATAGTCTCTCAAAACCTACACCACCAAAACACACACATAGAAAGACGAAACACACACCTATATTCACGGAGGCTCTCAATAAAAATCTGCTCAAGCAACGGAGACCTCCAAATCAGAAATGCAAGCAACCACCACCCCCAACACAACCCAAATGACACATAGCCCACAAACTCAGTGTACTTCTCAACCACAACCCATAAGGCATAACAATGTACCCAACACTCTAGTCATAGGTGACTCTATAGTCAGGCAGACTGAGGTTCCACTCACTAGGCTAAACAAGGAGAAAGTTACTATCAGCTGCCTGTCGAGTGCCAGGATCCGCCACATAACGCATGCACTCAGGTCACTCCACAACAAGTACAAATATGACTCTGTTATTGTCCATGTTGGTGTGAATGACCTGAGATGTACCGCACTGGACTACATGAAAAGAGACATGGAGGAGCTCTCCGATCTTGTAGCCCAGGCAGGTATGACCCTAGCCCTGAGTAGCATCCTGCCGTCACCCAGAATGATACCACAGTACAAGGAGAAAATGATTGACTTCAACAATTGGCTAAGCTTCTGATGTCATTCTAAAGGGGATCCAGTATCAGTCTGCCTGGGATGACATGACTGACAGACCACAATGCTTTGCCAGAGATGGCCTGCACCTGTTGCCCCTGGAATTCTGGATACTGGCTAAGGCTCTTGCCACCCCATACAGTGCCTTTTTAGGCAATTTTCAAATGACAAATTCAACACCTTAACAGGTACAAGCAAGCAAAATCTGGGGGTAATGCTACTCAAGGCAAGAAGTCTAAACCTCCAAATGCATTCACTTGAGGCACTCCTTAAAATGGAGAACATCGACATCTGTGTAGTGACAGAGACCTGGTTCAAGGCTCCAGAGAGCACCCCTGCATTACCAGGCTATAATTCATACAACACCTTTCGGCCACCTAACCTGGACTGAAACATTAAAGGCGGAGGCGTGTCCATATTCATTAAGGATATCCACACTTCCAGGCTAGTTGCTCAGCATAATGCATCCAAGATTATCCAAGTGCAACTAACTCTTGGCAAGACCGTAATCCAAATTGTAACTTGCTACAGATCCCCCACCATGCCCCAGGATTCCCACTCCTCATTTCTTGATACATTGTAAAATATTAGGGTACATTCCAACACCCTAATAATAAGCGATTTCAACTACCCCACCATTAACTGGGAAAACTACTTATGTACCAACTGTTTTGCTCAACGTTTTCTGGAATTCATAAATTCCAATGCCTTGGATCACCTTATCCACACCCCCACCAGGGGCAGCAATATCCTAGACCTGGCCATTACCAACATGGGTGACCGGTGTTCCACACCAGAGGTCAATTCCTTGTTGGTCAGATCCGACCAGAAGCTAATCACCCTAGACATCAACATCCCGCCCCCACCCCCATTAGGGAAACCACTGTAAAAAATTTCTCGAAAGCCAACTTCATGCTTCTTAAGACAGAAGTGGCAAACTTCATGACACCCATGCAGACAGACAATAGAGGTACGACTGCTGAATCCTACACAAATGCACTTTATAAGCATTTACACGAGTGCATGGATTGTGCTATCCCTATCAGAACCAAGATGCTATCTTCCAAAAAAAGGAAGCCAATTTGGTGGTCCCCTGCCATAAACAAACTCTACAAAAGAAGAAAGAAACTGTTGCAAAAAAGAGTACACTCCCATGATTGGAGGAACTCCCTGGTCAGCCTCAGTAAGAAGCTGAGATCCCACATAAAATCTTCCAAAGCTAGTTATGAAAACAAAATTGCCACTGTTTCTAAAGACAACCACAATGCATTCTATACCTATGTCAAGAATCTCAATGGGAACACTCAGATCTGCTCTGAGTTACAGCACAATGGCACTAAATATGCAGAACCAACTGATATTGCCAACATCCTGGCAGATAGGTTCAGTGCTAACTTTACCCCCCACTCACCCCCTAAAGGGCCCATCTCTATACCAGAAGAATGCAAAGTTCCTGTAATCACGGCTGCACAGGTAAAAACCACACTCTCCAAAGCCAAGAACACAGCATACATGGGACCTGACAGCATCCCAGTCTGTGTTCTACATGAACTGCAGAATGAACTGGCACCCCACCTAAGCCTCACCTCAGGCTTTGTGCCCACTGAATGGCACACAGTAACAGTTATCCCACTCCACAAAGGGGGAGCCACCACAGACCCCAGGAACTACCGCCCCATTAGCCTAATGAGCCTGGTCTGCAAGGCCATGGAATGTATCATCATAGATCTTATACACAAAGACACTGGTAATCTCCAAACTCTGGACCCCACCCATTTTGGGGTTGTAAAAGGCAGATCATGTTTCCTAAATCTGATAGATTTCTTTGAAGCAGTCACCAAAGCCGTAGAGGATGGTAAGGTGGTTCACACAGCCTATCTCGATCTAGCCAAGGCTTTTGACACCATCCCCCACTCTGGAATTATAAATAAACTCATGAAACTAGGTATAAATCCCTATGTCACAAGATGGATTGCCAACTGGCACACTGACAGAACCCACACTGTGAAAGTAGCAGACTCCAAATCTGACTTCAGACCAGTGACAAGTGGAATACCACAGAGTTCAGTCCTGGGTCCTCTCCTGTTTGGTATCTACTTTTCTGAAGTACAGGCTAGCACAGAAGGTCTTTGGCTAATGAAGTTCACAGATGACTGCAAACTAGGAGCCATAATTGAAACTCCTAACGATGTGGACATCCTACAAAAGGGCTTCACGGAGACAGATGCCTGGAGTCAAAGCCATGGCCTCAGGCTCAATGCCAAAAAGTACATTGTCATCCCCTTTGGTAAAAACTCTGTACCCATGAGCTACCACATAAGTGGTAGTCTACTTAACACCGTAAGTGTGATAAGAGACCTTGGGACACAGGTGGACAGTAGTCTCTCCTTTGATAATGACATCACCACAGCAGTCAGGAAATCCTTCTATGTGGCACATCTCATCACAAAAGGTTTCTCATTCAGTAAAAAAGAGGTCATTGTTCCCCTCAGCTCATCACTCATTAGACCCATTATAGAGTACAATGCCCCTTTTGGTATGTACCTCACAAGGCATCTACAACAGCTGGAAAGGCCGCAGAAGTACCTCACAAAAAGGATTACCAGCCTCAAACAGATGCCCTACGCTGACCATCTCAAAAAACTCCAGCTTTACTCCATTACATATCGCCTACTCAGAGGCAATCTCTGAATAACATACAAAGCTATGTCAAACCCAGAGCTGTTAGACATGCTCTACTTAAAGAAATCCCAATCCCTCCAAGCTGCACACTCTAGGGACCTAAACCTTGTCACTATAATAAAAAGAATATGCTGGAGGGATAGATTCCTGTCCCAGAGACTTCCCATACTCTGGAACAAACTACCTATCTATATCAAACAAAGCTCCTCATTAGCATTCCTCAAGAAAAATCTTGATGATTGGATGGGAAATAGGAAATTCACCCCGGGGATTACCTCTGTGGCTCTGCTCGACAGGAGCATAGGAAATCATTTTCTTGGGTGGCGAAAGCCAGGGTACCTTTTTGGCTAGGCTTATATAGGCCCACAGGCCAATAGCCTAGTACCTACCTATGAACCTGTAACAGCAATATTTCAAATACGCCCTTGTTTTTGGGCCTCTGTCCCCCAATTATGTCAGGCTTTGTCCAGATGTCATGCAGTAAAAGGTTGATAGTTATGGTATATCATTATTTAGTGCCTTTATTCCTGATATTATTCCAGTGATATAGCAGAATGCCAGACATGTTATGAGGAAGAGGCCATATATATGAGGACAAAACCTGGACATTCTGTTGGAATCTGTACAGTTGAGAGGTCTGTGTATGTCTGGCAATTGTTAACAGACTGTCAGGACTGTGTAGCAGTGTAGTGTATAAATGTTAGTTGGGCTGTGCAGGGAGGGAGTAGATGTAAGTGTCATGGCTCCTTTTCTATCTGACTGTGCATGCTGCTTCAGTTTCTGGTGGTCTATCAGCTGTATATGATTGTAGGGGTAGGCTGACACATGTCCCATACCATCTCAGGATTCCTACTACTCTGTGACTTGGGGCACTGTATGTAGGGGTAATGTGTGAGTGACAAACATGATATTTTTGTTCACACAGTTGTTATACTCCAGTGTTGATTTGGCTTAACAGTATGTCACTGTGACTGTGGTGAAATTAGTTGCGGGTATGCACTTTCACACCAGTGTCTGTTTTTCACTACTGTTACATCTCTGTAGTGCCTGATGTATTTGCAAATGCATGTGTAATTCCCCATAGCTGATTTGGGGTAGTGTTGTGTCAGTCTGACTGTAGTTAGTATGGTGCAGCTGGCCACCCAACTCAGAGCAGATGACACAGTGCACCATACCCCAGAACTGATGGTGGGTGATGGTCTCATCTCCACACCTGCACCGAGGTGGTGCAGGGCCTGCAGAAGATGAAGTTCCAGGGTGAGTCCCAGATGTGCTAGGGCCCGGTGCTATGGCCAGATGGGGCAGGACAGGTGTATACACTGGGATCAGCCTTCCCAAATGTGCTATGGTGTTGAGGTTTTAAAAGATATATTAGTTAGTCTTGAACAAAACATTTCAATATTAGTTTTAACAGCATGCATGGGTATTCCAATTAACCCAATACAACAGATGTGAAACAGTTGCATAGCAAACAGATTATATGCATAAATGGAACAACAGTAAGCATTGTAACAGCATGCCAGTAACACTGATGGCAACAGGCCACCAACAATGGTATTTGAACACGGTATGTTAACATGCAACCAATTAATTATATGAACAATAATGGACCACATGTCCAAACATTAGGTTTTGTAAAAACATACCCATAGTATATGAATAATAATTAGTGATGCAGATGAGGGGTGGAAGGGAAGAAGAAAAGTTCATTAACAACTGCATAGTCTTCTATTTTTCACAGCAGTACTGCTCAATACTCTAGAGGTCTGCCCTCACTTTACATCTACCTATGGGCTACCTATGACATACCCATATTTGTTTGGTGGGCCGTGTAGATGGCCATCATACAATGGTGCCCATACAGTGGGAAACTCTCAGGTTGCTACCAGTCTTGGTGCACAAGTCACCTCACTCCTGATTGCATGCTCAGTACATTATTACTGTCATACTTAGTGTGGATGACATCTGCCACAGCAGGGGGAGTGATGCCTCTCCTGGCATTCAGTTTGTGGTAATGTTTCTTGCACCAGTCAGTACATGGGTGATTGCCTCTTGGGGGATGCTCACATCAGTAGGGGAATGTAGGACAGTGGCCAGCTTACAAGCATCTGTACACCTTGTCAGCCACAGACCACTGCTTTTTTTCTGTACCTCAGATATGTATATCTCAAACAATAGAGGCCCCTAGACCGATCCTAGGGGTACATCATTGTGGATGAATCTACTACTAGAGGTGGGTTCTACTACTTTGACTGAGTAGGTACTATCATTGGGCCAGCTAGCTACCCATCTGGTAACCTACAGGTTGGTGCCTAGCTGTGTAGGTTTATTTATCATGTTCACCTGGGGATTAGTGTGAGAGGATTGGGCTAGGTGAAGGTAGGCTTTGTTCACCATCTTCCCCTCATCCCTGTGTTTGTTGACCACTTCAGAGAGGTTCACCAGGCTTAACAAGCCTGATCTCCCTTTGACAATACCATGGTGTGTGGGCCCAGACATTTTGATGTTGCCGATGTCCCTGCTCATAATGTCCTTGATATTTCCTTCCATGACCTTGCACAGCAGGCTAGTTAGGCTGATGTGCATAATATTGTCTTGGTTGGTGGATTGCTTAGCCTTTGTGTATAGGGATGACAGTGGCTGTCCTCTGTGCAGATGAGATGACATTGGTGCTCAGGCTGTGTTTGACTACAATGCGGAATGGATCTGAGAGCTCATGCCTGTGTTCATGTAAGATGCAGACAGCGATGGTATCAGGCCTATGGAGACTTTGTGTGTTGCCTTTGAGAGGGCATTATGGACCTGATTCCTGATGATGAGGGGAGGGTGACAGGTGCTATACATGCACAAGTGCACCAATGAGGGGATGGGGGGGGTGATGTTTACACTTCAACTGCAGCCAGTTGCCTATATCTATGCCATATATGTATGTGGTGTTATTGACCACCACTACAGAACAAATTTGTGTTTTGCCTCTGGAATTGCAGACACATGTGTGGAAGGTCTAGTGATTTGTCTTGGTGGATATGTCCAATTTACACTCAAAGACAACCTTAATGTACATCACCTGTGCCCTTATTTGCTTTTGTAGCCCAAGGTGACATTGCTTCCAATGACGTACCTGTTTCTTCTTGGCCCATCCAGCAATTGTTTTCATCTAGTATGGTATTTTTGTATTGCTGTTGTCCACTGCAGGTGTTTACCCTACCTTGGGAGAGATGATGTTGTCCTGTTAGGTATTTCTGAGTCCATACAGCTATGTAGGTGCCCACATAGTATTGTGGTGTGGGCCTGGACACTGCTGCTAGTTCCAACAAATGGGATGTTGGCTGTACAGCTACTTCTACCTGCTCTGAGGGGATTTCTAGTCATTTGTGTACAGTTCATTCTATTTGACACCGTAAAGGGGAGGCAGGGGAGATAGTGACCTGAACAGTGATGGCTATGTGGTCAGATAGTTCCAAGGAGGATGGCACTGTAGGAGCACGACAGTGGCTACTCATGTTGGTTAGGACCAGGTGCAGGATATTTCCACCTGCCATAGGAGTGTTGACCAGATGATCCACTGCATTGCCATTGACAAAGCCAAGGAATCTAAGTGTATTCATGTTTAGGTGGCATAGGTCATGCACACTGTGGTTGGAGATTTGAAGTCACCCAGGAGCAGGGTAGACAATTGAATCCTAACAGATTCCACCAGGTCCAAATAGGTGTGGTGGGTGTCCATAGTCATGGTTGGAGGCCTGTAGCTAGCTATGATTTGAGTAGGTGTTTTGTCAACTGTTAACTGCACTCAGGATGTCACCTGTGTGTCATACTGTTATGCCAGCCTGGAGGTGTGTATGTATATGTTAATGTTCAACACTCCACCTCCTGTGGCTTTGCAGGCCACCATGTGGGGTTTAAATGTATGATGGGATGAGTGACCTGGCAAGGTTAGTGTGCTCTCCACAGCTACAAGGTAGGTGTCAGTGACAGCAAAAATGTCAGCATCCTACAGGACAAGGTATGCTTGCATTGACATGGGTTTCATGGTAAGACACCTAGCTCCTGTTAGAACAAGACATCTGCACAAAGAAACACACCAGCGGTGGGCAAAGGCCAGTAAATAGTGTCACTTTATGATGAATCTAGCTGAAATACACTTAGTTGCCAGCAAATATAGTGTTGCATTCACAGGTCTACTCTGCAGGACATGACACCTGACAATCAAATGCATGCTAATATGTTATGACTTCAGTCTTTAATGGGTTGCCAGTGATGTGCCAGACAATACACAACTGTCTGAGGTACTGACTACAAATATGAGACAGATGTGGTCAGTCTGCAAAACTCTTCACAGTTGTCAGGTATGGGCTCAGTATATCGCATACAGTTCAACGCACACATCTGTACCTGTTGTGTAGTATGCACATACCCTATATACATCTCTTACATTTGTAAGACAAGCATATGTATCATTGTAGCATTCACAGGTGACAAATGAATAATTACAACATCCCAGGAAGCTGGCCTAGCAGTCACACTCAGTATTGGACAGCAGACACTCCAGTAGTAGTCATACATGAGCTGACCTTTGCTAGGGTAACTCAGGGGCCAGAGATGTGCTCCATGTCAATGCAGACAGGGCAAGCAGGAATGGCCATAGGTGCCGGACAGCAGCATGTCTTGTTGTGGCTTAGTGTTTAATGTCCCATTTGACATCATTGTATCCCCCCTTCTGCATTCCATTACAAGCTTACATGATTGAAATACCTGTTATAGTGCTAAAGAGTTTCCTCACTACAATGCAAATTGTTAGGTTCATGTAGCCACAGTCTGTCTTTGTGTAGATGGGTTGAGACCTGTGTTGCATAGACAGAAGCTTGCCTTTTGTAAGTACTGCTCATGAGCAGGTGATGACTTATGCACCAATTGGTGTCTCCCACTGGCTACTTGCATCCAGAGCTGTGGTGTTGTATTTCCATTTGCCAATGCCATAGCAGCACGGTGCTATAAGTATGTCCTTCATATGGGCCTTGCTCCTCCTTCTTGCCTGTGTGGAGGACATTGTGGAGTTGTGGGGGCTACAGCTTCACAGACAGTAGTTGGGAATACATCTCAGGACAAGACATGTGGAAACAGCTCAACAACACGGGGGACAAAGCTCCAGAACTGGATACAGATTTTAAGTCAGTAGTACTGTTATGCACATAGAGGGTTGCTAGATTAACAGGATTCATCTGGACATGTATTTTCTGTATGACTTGACGTCTGATAGTGATATGACTCTGACATACCTCTCAACTGTCCTGATGTCCACAGACTGCCCAGAGGTTTGCCTGTTATGTTTGGTCTGTTCCTCAGACAATGTCTATTTTTTGTGGAATCAGTAGGATAATGTGAGAATTGTAGTCAGTAACTGTTGACACCCATTGGTGTTTCAGACATCATATCCTTCAGGGATGTTATGTTACAGCGTAGCCTGTGACACCAGCAACTATTTCAGTTTGTAGCACAGTTATGCAAGATTTGTCCCTATTTCTAACCCCCTGTCTCCAAGTATGTCATGCTTTGTCTGGATGTCTTGCAGTAGGAGAGTCAGAGGTATGTGATATCATTATTTAATGCCTGCACTCCAGGTATCATCCCATTGACTTAGCAGACTCCTGGAAGTGGTATGGGGCAGTGGCCATGAATATGGTCTCACACCCTGGACATTCTGTGGAAATCTGTACATATGAGAGTTATGTATGTCTGGCCATTGTAAACAGACTGCCAAGATTGTGTAGCAGTGTTGTGTGTAGCTGTTTGTTGGGCTGAGTAGGGAGAGTAGTAGATGTGAGTGTCATAGATCCTTTTTCTATCTGACTGTGCATACCACTATGGCTGCTGGTTGTTGGTGTGTATGTTTGTAGAGGCAGACTGAGAAATGTCCTGTAACTCCTCAAGATTCTCAGTACACTGCAAGTTGGGCCAGTATATGTTGGTGTAGTGTGTGACTAGCAATCAGGATATGTTTGCTCAAACATTTGTTCTACTCTAGGGTTCATTTGGGGTACTGGTATGTTGCTGTGACTGTGGTGCAAATGGTTGTGGGTAGATATTTTTGCACCACTATCTGCTTTTCCCTACAGTTCCCTCCCTGTAGTGCATGATATATTTCGATACACATGGCTAATTGCCCAGAGCTAATTTGGTATAGTGTCATATTGGTCTTACTGTGGTTCAGAAAATGCGGGGTGACATGGATGGCAGCTGTCACAGGTTTTTCCATTCTGTTACACGACTGCGGTCATACGTCACCACTGTCCAGAAGTCTAGGCACTGTCCAGATGCATGGCTCATATGTTTGGTCTGTGTTGTGGGTTTCTGAGAAATCACTGGGATGATGTGAGCATTGACATCAGTAAATAATGACTTTCATTTGTGTTTCAGACTTGGAATCTATCTGGAATTGTATGTTAAAGCAAACCATGCCACTCTAACAGAATTCTATGCGTATGATAACCATATATCAAAGATGTAACTATTGTTTGCCCTTTATCCCCCCAGTCTGTCAGGCTTTTTACAGATATCTTGCAGTAAGAGGTTGGTTATCTATAAATAAATATATATATATATATATATATATATATATATATATATATATATATATATATATATATATATATATATATATATATATACACACACACACACACACACACACACACACACACACACACACACACACATATATATATGGGTCTACTTCTATTCGCTGACAGCCCATTTCACTGAAACCCATTTCATTGACAGCTCATTTCATTGACAAACATTCTAGGGGGCTGTGCCCCCACACCCCCCCAATGTGGGGGGCTGTGCCCCCCACCCCCCGAACTATATATAACAACTCCACAGTTGCACAACAGTGGGGAGGGGGGCAAAACCCAGGTTTTTGCCTTGAATACTTTTGTCAATGAAATGAGCTGTCAACGAAATGGGTTTCAGTGAAATGGGCTGTCAGCGAATAGAAGTAGACCCATATATATATATATATATATATATATATATATATATATATATATGTATGTATATAAGAGTACTACGGATATATAATTCCCCCTTATGTTAAATGACTGTTGTGCATGATATGTTTATAAAAACATTACAAATTTCTACAGCTCAGATGGTGTAGAGGTATGCTGTAGTGCATGGGGTTCTGGATTCCAGACTGGGAAGTGATGACTTTTTTTCATTAATGCTAAATGACCATAATTAATGATATGTTTGTAAAAGCATTACAGATTCTCACAGTTCAGATGGTGTAGTAGTATGACAACTGTGATTGTAGTACACAGCATCCCAGGTTTGAGACTTGGCAGGGCTGATTATTTCTTTGCCAGGCAGAACAAGGGCTAATAGAGACAGAGTGATTTAGGTACTTTTAAGCAGTTGTAAGTGCATTTGTGCAGTTTTGCGTGGAGCTAAGCAATGCTAACAGATGGTTAAGCCCTGTTAGCTTCACTTAGCACCGCTTACACCCGTGCTAATTTTCATTAAAGAAAAGAAAAAAGTGTGATAGGAAAGTGCTAAAATGGGGGCAAGTAGGGGATAAAACATTAGGAAAAGCAGCTAGGGATGTGCAGGATGGGTGTAGGAAAGGACCATAGCTCTACATTTCTTCTGCAGCAACAGCTGTGAATAATGTGTAGAATTTGGAATTTACAGTCTCACACCTCACAGGGAGGGATGTTGGTGACAGACATTTGCAGGATAGTTTGTGGGTAGATTGATTAATTTCACTGTACATAAGGGCGAAATGTAGAGCTATGTATGGGGCAATATTTTTTTGCAGGACAGATACCCTTTTTTTTTAAGGTGAGAGTGGGAAATTGGGGAAGGGTTGTAGGTATGTTTGGGGAGGTAGGTTGGGTAGGATAGGTTGCATTTACAGACAGACCTGACAGCAGACAGGGGCGGTATATGACACATGAGGGGGTAAACACCTATGACAGGGAGGGTGGTTTTGAATCCGAAGCCCATGAGCCCCCAAATGGATAAAGTAGGATTGAGGTCCCAACTCATGGGCGGTCACCAGTGCTCCTTCACGGCCCCGAAGGTGGCTGTGCTAGGGGTAGTACAGGAGGTGCAGCCTGCCCCTCGAGGTGCACCAGGTAGCCTTCAATCTGGTGCAGCTGCGCACCCAACTCTGCTCGGATGGTGCTGCACACCAAGCCCAGGAGCTGACTGTGGGTGAAAGGTGTCTGTCCGCTCCCGCTCCGGGGGGGGACGGGCCCTGTCCACTGAGGGGGTTCCACCCAAAGGTAGAGCAGGACTGACAGAAAAGGAAGCCCCAGTTTGGGTCCACGATGTGTGGGGCCTGGTGCCATGGCCAGATGAGGTAGGACAGGTGAAGCTGTCGGGATCTGCCTTCCCAAACATGCTATGGTGTTGAGATTTTTACAGAATATGGTGGTTAGTTATGCACAACACAATTCAAGATTAGTTATAATAGCATGTGTGGGTATTCCAATTAACCCCCATAAAACAGATTTGAAACAGTTGCATACCAAACAGAACACATGAATAAATGGAACACCAGTATGCATCGTAACATCATGCCAGTAACATTGACAGCAACAGGCTGTGAAGGCTGCCAGCCTAGCCAGATGGAATTTTATAGATAATTCTGTCATCTATAAATATTAATGTGAACCACAGGCTTGTTGTCTTAAATTGTAAAAATAGAGTTACATGTGGAACTGAAAAAAAATGAAACAACAGTGCTCTCTGCTGACTATGTAAAACATGTTGTGACCCTTTGATCTAAAGTCGGCTCTGGCCAGTCTAGATGAAGACATTCTTTGTATTGTTTTAACCAAGAGTTAAACTGCTAGATTTAAACATGCAAATGTATTTGTATTGGTGTGCTTCCTGACCAGCTGCAAGATAACAAAAGGAGATGTTAAGAATGTAAATGTAGTTTCTGTTAGCCTTGGAACCCAGGGAAGTGTGAAGAATGATGTAATGGGAACCAGGAATGTGATTTTAAAAACAGAGAGAATCAGAGACCATTAAGCATTTTTGTCTTGACCATCAAACTCACAGCACTGTCTTGCTCTGTAAGTAAGTTTATCTTAGACTTGTGTTTTCCCTTAGAAATAGCTAGAAACTAGAAAGATTAGACCAAGTGTTTTTCTGTGATGTCAGAACTGTACTACTGAATTATTTTAAGTATTTCGCTGTGATCTCTGAACTCTTGACTAGCACTGTGTAGTAAGAAGTATTGTCTTGTGTTTTAGTATTTATTATTAAATATGTTTAAACCTTTCAACTGTGGCTGTTTTGTGTAGAGATAATTTAAGCTCTAGAGTACATTGCATATTTATAGTGATTACTGTACCAAGTTACTCCAATAAGCCTTGACTGTTTAGTTATACTACCAATTGGATAATAATAGTGCACAGCAATAATTGGGCACCCTTTTAAGGGCCTTTGAGTAGCTGATAAATATTAGTGGGTGGGGTCAAGTGGTACTACCGTATAGTCTGGGAAAAAGGGGCACAGCTGGAGAAACTGTGCCAGCCTTCCCCAGGAGTGTCTTTGTGGTTGCATAAAATCTTATCTCAAGGTGTGTGTGTGTCAGCTACTTGGACACGAAGACTGGTT
Source organism: Protopterus annectens (assembly GCF_019279795.1). Classification (NCBI taxonomy): domain Eukaryota; kingdom Metazoa; phylum Chordata; order Ceratodontiformes; family Protopteridae; genus Protopterus; species Protopterus annectens. The sequence goes on from NC_056740.1 coordinate 17,156,487, forward strand.
GGACAGAGAGGGTGCTGGAGGTTTAGCTTGCTCACTAGGCTGAGATCTGGACCCTATAGCTGTACCAGTGGGTAGTCTTATTGGGGACCTGGAGAGCAAGGGAGTGACCAGCCACGGACTAACTGTGATCTCTGTGTGCTCTTAAGGGAAATTGCACCTTACTGTGTGTATTTGTTATCCTTTCCTCCTATATGAGATGCCCCTCACTGGTGTTAGTGATGAGGATTGAGGTTCCTTGATTGCTGGGCCAGGGCACGGGCATCACACAGGCCACCAACAATGGTATTTCAACAAGGTATGTTAACATGCAACCAATCAAATATATGAACAATAATAGAACACAAGTCCTAACATTAGGTTTGGATAACAACATACCTGTAGTATAATAATTACTGATGCAGATGAGGGGCGAAAGGAGCAATCCAAAAATCCATTAAAAACTGTTTTTGTTTCTATTTTCAAAACCGTACTGCTCATTAATCTATGGGTCTGCCTTCACTTTACATCTGCCTATAGCCCATAACCTCTGTAGCACAAACATACCTATTAAACTGTCAGCCTGTAATGGTATAGGGCAAACTGTGACAACTCTGGGTACATGACTAGAGGGGACTCATACATGTCAGGGTTACATATCTGGCACAGGAGAGGTACCCTGAACTGCTGTTATGTGAGTGTGCTACTGGCATACTTCAACTGGTTTCCTATATGTGTCCAGGGTTATTATCAGCAGTGACCACTAGCTATGACAGTGTGATGCTTGAGAGGCATGCATCAGGAAGAGTGCATGTTGCATGTACCTATCCTGCTGTCATTTGCAAGCATGTGGTGGGACAGTTGAACAGTTGTACACAGTTTATTAGTATACCCTTCATACAGCTACTACCAACATTTCCTTACCTGTAAAACCAGTGGAGCAAATATCTGTTAACACTACCTGACTGTTTATACATTTATTCCTGATTCCTTGTGTGTAGATATGCGCACATCTTAGTACCACTCCCTGGATTCAAAATGTGGCTGGGTGTGCAAAATTAACAACTAATCTATTTCTCATCACATTGAGCTAATGGGGAACTGCTCTTTTTTGTTTCACTGGTTTCTGCCTAATAGTGTCTTGGTTAGACAGTCTGAACTTGTAATCCTGTGATGCATGCATGACAGGTAGTGTACTGTGCATTAATCCTTTGGATTACTACAATCTGGAAAGCAAAGGTTAACACAAGGCAATACTGCATGGAACACACTTTGATACCTTTCACATTACTATTCAGGGTTCATAGCTTAGTGCAGTATATATATTTCACATTTAATTTATATCTTGCTTTACAGCTCCACCATCTAAAGTTTTTCTTAACACCTGGTTTACAGAACAACCTTGGTTAATGTATGCCATATTGCTGTGAAGAACCTGTATACATTATATCTGTCTACAACAACATACCAGAGTAAACACAACAGTTTTTGGTAGGGATCTTTATTACACATCAATATTAGTTGGACAAACATTTTTATTTATTCAGTTAACATAGTAACAGTATACCTACCAGCAGTAAACAATGTACTCCTTCTTAGCTATTTGCACAGTATACTCCAAAATAGATTTGTACTCACCAGCCTGTCAGTGCAGCCTCAGCAGTCTATCGGCATGGGCTTTGACATTACTAGCCCTCTCTGCTACAGCTGTAGGGGATAAAAACAAACATTATTCATACCTGTCTATCAGATTCTCAGGCTAGTATTTGCTACAAACTACTTGATAGTGATACTTACTCACTACTGGAGCATTCTGTGCCCGAGCATCTTGGATCCACTGGGCCAAGCATGCCCCTTCCTCCACTTCAGGTTGGCATAGTGGTTACATATCTGCTTACCAGTCTGGGGGATGCCAGTAGCACTGGTGAGATTATGTGTGAGAAGGTCCCAGGCCTCCACTTGGTATTGTGAGTTCTGGTACTGGCCCTGCAGCAGTCTGCCATCATGGTTTTCTACAAGAAGTCCCGCCATGACTCTGGACTCCTGAATGCTCCAGTACTGCACCCAAAAGTGCACTCCTTCACCTACTCCAGCCATAGTAGCGTTACATATAACATATTCTGGCTGTATTCCTGCCTGTTCCATTTAAACAAGGTGATATTCATGCCCTTTGCTGTCATTGGACCATTTTGAAGATGTTAAGCTCCATTAAGCAGTGCAGAAATCCAGTAAGCTGAGTTGAACAGTGCTTCAAAGGGTGTGTGCTGAGCACTGCTTAACAGTGTGCAAATCCGCTTAGCTGAGCTACCTGCTGCTAAGCATTCACGTCTGAACAATGCTTAAACCTGCTAAACATAGCTGAGCATTGCTAACCATTGCTCACTTTTCATTTTTTAAAAATATCAGAATAATGACTTCATTTAGTAAGTGTATATGATTTGCTTTACATGACATCCCTCTATGTGCTTTCATTACATTAGCAAGGGGTGTGACTATACTGTATATGACACTTGTGTATACATGGGTGGTTTCACATGTTATATGCACTCACACTTACATTTTACACCAGCTACACTACCCTGGTTGACAAAAATCAATTACTACATAATTAAGATGAAAATAATAATTTTAACACTGCTTCCCCATGAAAAAAATAAATTGCCTGTCTTAGTACTCTGTGAATGCCTGCATGTAAAGCCAGGACTCTAACTACTACATTATCTCTGTATATGTTTATTTATCTCCTATAGGACGTTTAAGCAATGCTGAGTAGCGGACCATAACGTGCACACCTGCTCAGCTATGCTTAAGCATTCCTTAGTATGGAAAAATATATATTATATTATTTTTGGCATTCTACAGCTTTCTTGTTCTATGAGGTTGACAGGTATGTGAGGCAGACATCTGGGCATTCTGCAGAAACCTGTACAGTTGATGGCTATGGCCATAGCTATTTCAGGGTCTGTGGACACTGACATAGCTATTTTATTATGGCAGTGTCTACAGATACTGACAGCATTTGCAAAGTGCCTTATGGCACTTTCACAATGCAGGGGGGGGGGTGACAGAACCTGTCACACACCCCCTGCATTTCCTTACTGATCTACTAGCTATTTCAGTGTCCACGGGCACTGACATAGCTATTTTATTAGCTGTCAATGTCTGCGGACACTGACAGCACTTTCACAATGCAGGGTGTGTGTGACAGAACCTGTCACACACCCCTTGCATTTCCTTACCATCCTACTAGCTATTTCAGTGTCCGCGGACACTGACAAATCTATTTTATTAGCTGTCAGTATCCACGGACACTGACAGCACTTGCAAAGTGCTGTATGGAACTTTTACAATGCAGGGGGCGTGTGACAGAACCTGCCACACACCCCCTGCATTGTTTCTTGCTCCCCTAGCTATTTCAGTGTCTGTGGACACTGAAATACTCATTTTAATTTCATTTCAGTGCCTGCGGACACTGAAATAATTTCTGAGTGCAGGGGGCATGTTCAATGTCCGTGCACTACTTAAACATGCCCCCTGCACTTGTTCATTGCTCATGTCCATTTAGCCTTAACAGCAGCACGCCTTCATGAATATGCAAGGTGTGCTGCTGTTAAAGCTGATGCTACATGGACACAAACCACTCCATGCAGGAATAGCACTATTCCTGCATGGAGTTTATTGAATCCAGGGGCATATCTATCATGAAACAGTAATGCTAGGCAACCTAAATATAGATTAAAATATCATCAGTAGTAGCTCTCTAACAGATTCCATGAACATTCACGGCTTTATTCAGCTAATTGTTTCTACTACAAGAGTCCACAAATGTACAAATAGATAATCTACCTTGGTCTGGAAAATAATTAATAATCCTAATATAATAAAGACAAATGGTTGTCTACCAGACAGCATACCTGATCACCTTCTAACTTTTGTAGTAAGATATTACAATATTCAAGGTACACAAATCACTTACAACCAAGTCTGAAATAAAATCAACTTTAACAGAGAGACCTTCATCCATATGTTGGGATAATATAACTGGGAATGTACTCATGTATCTGCCCCTTGACACTGCTGTAGCACATGTCAATAATATATCAATTACATACCAAATGAGTTAAAGTTAACCAACACCACGGTTATCAAGGGAAACCAAAAAAACACATATGTTACAGCATGACAAAGCCTGGAAAGATTGGACAAAAACTGAATACAAAATACATACCATCTTTTTTTGACATCTAAGAAAAACTACAAAGTACCACACCAAACATGACAAAAATACTAGAATTCACTTCAAAATAGACTCCAAAATAACTACAAACTTTTCTAGTCATTCATAAATAAAGTACTGCACCTTGATCAAACTACCACCCCTACCCACAACAACCAATAATACCATTGACTCAATCTCCACTCGTACTTCATACAAACAGTAATGTCCCTGACTAATATAAATCCCTCAGCTATCCTCTCAATACCTGCACCTGGTATGAACTACTCACAATAATTAACTTTAGTCCAGTTCCTACCATCACTATCAAAAAGCCTTTATCTAATCTAAAGCCAACCACCACTGTTGCCTCTGACCAACTCCCCTGTGACTTCTTAACATGGCTGATGATGCTATTGTTTACCGTATCTCCATACTAATAAATGGATCTTATATCTGAATATTATGTCCCATCCATCTGAAAGAAATAATTCATCATACCATTAAATAAAGGTGGTACATCCACAGAAATCAATAAATACAGACCCATAGAAATCCACTACCATCAAAAATACTAGAAAAGTACATTTGTGCTCAACTCATACAACACCTAAACATGAACAGCTTCCTCTCAGAAAAATAGCATGGTTTTAAACCCCACCATAACACAGCTACTGCACTCCAGTTTACCAATACTACAACATAGCAATAACAATAGATTAGTGTCAACCATGTTCCTAGATTTATCTAAAGCTTTTGAGATGATATCTCACCTCACCAGTAACTAATTAACGAGTTTGCATCTGTAGGTCTCTCACAATCCTCCCTTACATAGTTCCTTAGTTATGTATCAGATAGACAGCAAGCAGTTAAATGAAAGCAGGAATTCTCATCCTCTCTGCAAGTCAAAATAGTTCCACAAGGCTCCATGCTAAGTCCTCTTCTTTTTAATATCTTCATTAACAAACTGCCCACTTCTGTAGGTAAGGCAATCATTGTACAATATGCAGAAAATTCAACTTTAAAAATTAAATTACCTGAACTCCAAAAATATCAATCAAACTTCTTTCTCTTCTATTGAGACCTGGTTAAACACTTCAAAGTTGCTTCTTAATTGTAACAAAGCAGATGTTCTTCATGTTACACTGTTGCAGTCATCACATTTCAGTTATCTGCTTGCAGTAGCCCTCAGTCAGCCTGATTATCAAAGTCTTGGGTCCTACATCGGTTTCTGTCTCATCTTCCATGACGTTAGGTAGTCAAGGGTATAAAGCATGCAGCCAATGCCATTATATCAGTCTTTCTTGACGTGCGGTGCCCGAAGCCGAAGCAGTTCCCAAAGTGCCGGTCGGCCGAATCTTGAAATTTTCATTTTCGAGTTTCAGAACCAAAGTCTTCAACTAAAGCTAAGTACCCCATTGGGGAAACTTTTTCTTGCTCTAAACCAATGTCAGTAAAAGTCAATAATTGCATTTCTTGTGGAAAGCAAATACCTCATAAAGATTTTCATTCGTACTGTATTCCTTGCCTAGGCCCTGACCATGACGTACTTCGCTGTCGGTTTTGTACCTTATTTAAACCATGAACTATTTGTCATCGGTACATTTTTGCTTCTAAATATTTTGGTACTCGGTTCAATTATCCAGATATGTCTTCGGTAAGCCACCCAACTACCGACATTCTGAAAAAACGCAAAGATAAAGACAGAGACAGGCTGTCTAGGTCCAAAGCTGCCGATGATGCTTCTCCTAAGCTAGTCACCAGTTCGCCGGTACTCAGTGAGGTGCTTTCGCAGCCCCTAATACCCACTACTTCAGATTCACAGGCCTCTACTGAGACCCATTCGGAGTCCGGTATGCTGTGAGATGCTTTAACTGTGGATCCTGTGGATGTCTCTACCTTGGATGGGTCTGGAGCTGCTGTGCAGGCACCTGCTTCTGAGGGTATATTCAGGCCTACTGACTTGCATATTAAACTGATGTCTTCTTCTTCTTCTTCTAGGCCTAAAACTCGAACCATACCTAGGAAACCAATGCCCAGACTGCATGGTCAGGCCTCTATGGCTAAAAAACAAATGATAAGAATGGCTGAAGACCGTATTACTTTAATCAGGGGAAGCCAACCTTTCCCATCTAAGAGACCTAGGTCTGAATTTGCTTATGATACTTCTAACCAAGATTCTGAAATTTCTGTCTCCTCTGATGACCAGGATTTACTCTTATCTACCTATGAGGATTCTGATGCAGAGGACTCTATTCCCTCTGCTTCTCCCCCAGAGGATTTTTTTTTTGGTGAAACCTTGCATATTCTTAGCGAGCATTTTCACTGGGAAAACCAGGATTATTCTGATTCTAAAAAGAGGCTTAGAGATTTCTTACTTCTGCCGCAACACAGGCCTTTAGCTATCCCTCCTTTGCTGGACATTGTTGATGATGCCTTTTTGGAATCTAGCTTGGTCCCTGACTCTTTATCTCCTGCTCCCAGAAAACCTGATAGATATTACAGAGTTCGTGACTCTCACAAGTTCCTTTTTAAAAATCCTACTGCGGATCCTAAGACCATTTCACAGGGACCCAAGGGCATTAAGGCTACTACTGCCAAAAATCCTACCCACTCTGATAGAGATTCCAGGGCCCTGGATGGATGGCGTAAGAAGGTATACACCTCTGCAACCTTGGCCAGCGGGGCCTTAAATTGCCAGTTTCATATATTAAAGTATCAGCAGCATATTATTGGATTGCTTAAACAGAAAATGTTATTGATTCCTGATTGTGCTGAAAATAAGGATTTGCAGGATTTAATGCATTCTGCTGAACAGGTTGTAAAACATACTTTGCAATGTGGCTTTGTTTCTTTAGAGGCATCTTGCAGAGCTGCTGTCACTGAGTCTGTACTTAGAAGGCATGCTTGGCTTAAGGAGCAATCTTTGTCAGATCATGTTAAAACTAAATTGCTGAATGCTCCCTTAAATCAGGACCTCCTGTTTGGCAACAAAGCAAAAGAAGTTCTTAAAAAGATGGAGGAGAAAGCTAAATCTATGCAAACTGTTAAAGATTTCTTACAAGTGCAGCCTTCTAGATTTAGTAGGCATTGGCCCTCACAAAACTGTTCCTTTCCTGCCTCTTCCAGGCCTTCTCAGTTCAAACCCAGAACCAGCAGAACACCCAGGCTTCAGTCCCAGTGTATGCACAGGACTAAACAGTGGGGGGCTCCCACTTCCAAATCAGGGAGTAGTAAGACTCCCCCCTATGGTAAGCTGTCTCAATGACTTAACTTTAAAACTTCCAAACACTTCTCAACTGACTGCTCCTTTATGGGAAAGATTGGTCTGCAAGCAAAAAACTGGGAACTCATTACTCAGGACAAATGGGTTTTAAACATAGTTTCCCAAGGATACAGATTTCACTTCCACATATTACCAACCCCAAACATTTGGCCAGATCTACCCCCCCAAATCAGTGGGTAGAGGCTCAAAAGCAAGTACTCTTTCTCTTAAGAATAAAGGCTATTCAGACTGTACCAGAAGAGGAAAGGGGAGACGGTTTCTACTCAAGACTTTTCCTGGTACCCAAAAAAGACAACTCATGGCATCCTATCCTGGACCTGTCTATCCTAAACACCTTTTTGGTGATTCCAAAATTCAAGATGCTAACTCTCCACCAGTTGCTTCCCATGATAGACAAAGATGCCTGGTTGGCAACACTGGATTTAAAGGAAGCCTACCTGCACATCCCAATCAGGGAATCTTGCAGAAAATACCTACGCTTCAAAGCAGGCTGCATGCACTATCAGTTCTCTGCACTGCCCTTTGGCTTATCTACTGCGCCCAGGGTATTCACAAAGTGCCTAGCTCCAGTCATTGCATTTTGCAGTGAAAGAAATATTTAAATATACCCATACCTGGACAATTGTCTAAATCAGGCAGAAAGCCAGGACATACTTCTGAATCATCTGGCATTTGTACAAAAGGTGTTAACTTGTCTGGGGTACACCATAAATGAAAATAAATCACAGCTGGTACCCTGTCAACAAATTATATTCCTGAGAGCAAGCTTGAACACAACTTCCCAGATGGCTTTCCTCATGCCAGAGAAACAAATTCATTTGACAACTTACTTCAAACTAATGGCCACAAAAATCCTGCTATCTGCAAGGCAAATACTGCAAGCCTTGGGATTCATGGCTTCATGCATTCTACTAATTCCATATGCAAGACTGCATATGAGGAAACTACAATGGTATCTAAAAAGCCTATGGTGTCAACATTCTCAGGATCTAGAAGCAATGATTCCTATCATACCTTGTCTATGGTTAGAATTCCTCATGATGGGCAGAGGCCTGCCAACAAAACAATGGCCTACCATTCACTCTACCCCATGCCTCCCAAACCCTAACAACAGACGCATCAGACTATTCATGGGGGGCTCATCTGGCAGGGAAGTGCATTCAGGGCAAATGGAGCCCAAGTCAAATGCACCTGCATATCAATCAAAAAGAAATGTTAGCTGTACAGAATGCTCTGACAGCCTTCAAGGACCACATTCTTCCAAGACAATTAATGGTAAAGACGGACAACATCACTGTTATGTAGTACATAAACAAGCAGGGGGGTACCCATTCTTACCGCCTCTGCAGACTAGCCATGGCTCTGTAGAACACAGCCTTGAGCTACCAAGTTCATCTACAGGCTCAATTCCTGCCAGGAAAACTAAATACACTGGCAGACGAATTAATCAGAAATTTCATGGACCCACACGAGTGGAAACTGGAACCAAAGATTTTCAACATGTTGATCAGCAAATGGGGGATCCCAGATATAGACCTGTTTGCCTCCCCACAGAACTACTAATTGGACAAATTCTGTACAAGGACTCCCCACAAACAAGCTTGGAAAGTGGATGCTGTGTCCTTCAGCTGGAAAAATCAGTTTATGCCTTTCCTCCTCTGACTCTCCTCTCCAAAGTACTACTAAAGATCAAACAGGACAAACCAAGGATGATATTGATTGCACCAGACTGACCACGCCAACACTGGTGTCCCCTCTTGTGCAGTGTGTCACAGCTGACCCCATGACACCTACCTCAGACCCCTACCCTGCTGTCTCAGCTGGAGAGCCAGATTCTGCACCCCCAGCTTCAAACCCTGAACCTGGCAGCCTAGCTAATTGCCTAATCCCTCCATTACCATCCCTCAGTAAACAAGTGCTGGATGTCATTTTGGAGCAAGGAGGCCTAGTACTAGAAAATCTTATGCTGAAAAATAGAAAAGATTCTGTGCCTGGAACCAAATTCAAGGGATGGCCACAGCAGTGCCCAATTTGCCTCATATTCTTCAATACTTAACTGAGATGCTTCACAGGGGCCTTTCCTTTTCCTCCATCAAAATTCACTCCTCAGACATTCCAGCTCATTACAGCACAGAACCACCCCTCTTTTCTCACCCACTGCTCAAGCAGTTCCTCAGGGGGGCTAAAAACTTAAGAACACCCAGGAGAGCCCCAACTCCAGCCTTAATTTTGTATTGGAAAAACTTACTCTTCCTCATTTTGAGCCAGCTGCAACTGCAGAGTTAAAATTCCTTTCTTGAAAAACAGCTTTCCTTTTAGCAATTACTTCAGCAAGAAGGGTATCCGAATTACAGGCCCTTATGGCAGTGGAGTCTTTCATCATCTTTCATGCAGACAGGGTGTCCCTCAGGATCAATCCCTTTTTCATGCCCAAGGTGATATCCAGTGTGGCTCTTAATCAGTCCATTCATTTGCCAACCTTATTTTCTAATCCACAGGACAAAGGGGAATGGATATTGCACTCCTTCGATGTGCACAGACAACTTAGATTTTACTTGGACAGGACTAAACCTCAAAGGAAATCTGAACAACTGCTGGTGGCATTTGCTGCAGGGGCAGAGGGGAAGGCTATTTTAAAGCAAACCATTTCTAAATGGATAGGCCATTGCATTCATTTCTGCTATAAGCACCATGGAAAACCTATCCCACAGGGGATTAGACCCCATTCAACTAGGGCTGCATCTACCACTACAGCCTTTCTCAGAGGTGTCCCTACCAGAGATATCCTAGAAGCTGCTACCTGGAGTTCTGTACATACTTTCACCAAGCATTACCATTTGCCAATTTTCTCTAAATCCAAAGCTGGCTTTGCCATTGCAGTCTTGCAGGGTCTTATAGCTGGTCCTAATGCTATCTAAATTCCTCCTCCCATCCTTAGCTTTGGGAATCTACCCAAATGTGATGACTGCAACAGTGAAACACGAAGAACATAGTACAGTTGTGTACACTTACCACAAATGTAGATGTTCAAGTGTATTCACTGTTGCAGTCCTGGTTACCCTTCCTTCAGCCCCCTGACTTCTTTTGGCTATACCTCTATTCTCCTTTACTGTACTTACAAGCTTTTTGGTGTATTTTCTTTTTTTGTTGTAGGTATAACCTTATATATATATATATATATATATATATATATATATATATATATATATATATATATATATTTAATTGCTCACCTGACATCTGGGGCAAGGAAAAACTGATGTAATGGCATTGGCTGCATGCTTTATACCCCTGACTACCTGACGTCACAAAAGATGAGACAGCAACTGACGCAGGACCCAAGACTTTGATAATCCAGCTGACTGAGGGCTACTGCAAGCAGATAACCCAAATGTGATGATTGCAACAGTGAATACACTTGAACATCTACATTTATGGTAAGTGTACACAACTGTACTTTAATGTGTTCCACACCAGAGCAATCTCTCAACCAAATTCAATATTTTATAGTCACAGCAACTAACAATACTAGATGCCAGTGTATTCAAACAGGCAACAGCCTTAAATTTGATAATTTGATCTACATACACTTCAAACTATAAACACACACACACACACACACACACACACACACACACACACACACACACACAAAACTAGGTTTCATATACAGAGTCAAATACTAGCTAACTAGCACAGTAAGAAAAACTGTAGCCTTAACCTACTTACTACCATCCCTTCTGTGTTTTTTTCTGTCCTTTCTAATGTAACTGCCACACTGAAGACTGAACTAGCCTCCTGTCATAATAAAGTTGCAAAATTTGCTACCAGTGCTACACATAGAACCCACCACTGTGGGGCCTTAGAAACATCTAAACTGACTAGAAGTAAATGACTAACTCACATTCTTTTGGGAACTTAGTGCATATAAACTAATACATTATCCCAAAAATGTCCAGCAGTACAAAACTCCACTACTGACTTATGCTCTTGCAATGGATCTCCAGTTTGCCAAAAAATTCCTCCTAAGTTGTATTAAATTTAACAACTCATCAGAAGACTCACCATACTTTGCTATGAGTCCAAACAGTGGAATACTATCCCCACAAAATTACGGATGATAGATAAACTACCCTGCTTCAAAACAGAGCTCAAACAATTCCTACATCAATCCTGAAAATGCTCACATTCATCTCCCTGCCGAGAATTTCTCCCATGATCTCACACTTTCCCTAATCTTCTCAAATCCTTCCATCTCCTTGTCTGAGATCCCCCTTGCCCACACACCTTTTTGATAACCTCCTTGACATTTATGCATCTCACTTGAATGAATGTCACCTTCCCAATCTCTCTCTGTCTCTTTCAATAACCTAATATAATATTAATACTTATATTTGCCCTTTGAATCAGCAGCTAAGATCCCCTTTATTCTTCTTCACCTTAACCTACTCTCTTTTTCTCAATAACCAATAACTTTTGACAATCTTCCTAACTTAATTTTCTCTATGAAACTTCACAAACATCTACAATCATTTCATTAGCTTTCATGCTCAGTACTCCAATACATATTTCTCTCTCACTTACATCAATAATATTCATCAATCAATCTCTTACTTTAATGTAAAGTTTTAAATGCTTGTATAGAATCAGTTATGGGTAACTACTTTCCAAAGCAAATGTATTGTATGAACCTGTACTTCATCAATCTGTATATAACCCATTCTATCAATCTTGCATTTTATTGTAACTCATGCATTTAAATATTAATTTCTGTTGTATAGTTGTGATGAAAACAATGTTTTTCTTAAAAATGAAACTGTTAATTACAAATGTTATGTAATGGAACTTTTCTTCCCTGGCCTCCCTTGAAAATGGCTTACACCCAGTCTGAATTTCTTGGTCAACAAAGGCAATAAATAAATAAAATAAATAATACAGCAACTGTGCAAGTTGGGAAAGTCCTTGAAAGTTTTGCACCTAGCACTCCAGTTGCTTCCTTTGTATAGGACATCTAGAGTCATATTTTAAGAAGAAAATAAACATGCCATGATACCCTCTGGGTATTGTTTTTGAGCCAGCCTTTACAAATTTTGACTGGCAGAAAATTATTTTTTTTTTTGTGCAATGCATAAAATACGAGTCTGAGAATAATGCTTGTAATGATCATATCCAAAATATAGATATTACTTGCTTTGTCGAGCATGCGTTTAGTGAAACCTGGTCATTTAAAACTAACAGGCCAGGTATGCAAGTCATTAGAGATATTCTTCCTGTGTTGAGGCGGGGGACTTCCCATATTCTTCATGTGCCCACCCCAAAATTATTATAGCTAACTTATCAGTTGCCAAACCTCATGGTAGCAAACTTGAGTGAGTTGTTCTCTTTCAGGTGAAAGGATTTTGATGAGCTGATTCTCAACATTTTTCAGCAATGTGCCTAAATGCAATAAGTGAAAAACTCACAAAAACTTTGAAGACTTCATTTCATTTGTAAACTGGGTTGGTACATGTATGCTTTTTGGCCATGATTTAGGGATACTAGGGTAAGGGTAAAAGCAGTACTATATGTTCAAAATTTAGTGTAACTAATTGTCAAGCATGATTTGAGAGGAAAGAGGAAATGCAGTATTTATATAAGGATACTTTTTCTTTCTAATCAACCATTATGTTTTTGAAAGGAAACTAGATTGCCTTAAGAAAACCATTGCACCCAACAGATGCCACAATGAGAGCTATCTGAAATCAGGATTAAACCATCAAACTTTGGGTTGTAAGACAGGGAAATTAACCACCGCACTATTTTACTACTGACCTTGGTGTCTTAAATGTAGTAAGAAAATGTAGGAAAGCAGAATTTTGCAGGTAATTTGTACTTCAAGAAATATATTAACATATTCAGATATTAAAGGCTCAGGTGAAGAATACATTCATACTCGCAAACTAAAGTCTCTGAAAAACAAACTACAGATTTAAAAGACCATTAACTAAACTGAGTTGAATCTGAATTATTTTCAAGACTGGTTCAAATGAATCAGACATATGTTTGTTTCCTGAAATTATAGGATAACAATTTCTAAAACCTGAAATGTCAGGAACTATAGTGAAGAGATGAAAAAAGTGATGTTACACAAAAGCTTAATGTGCTGTGAAATACAGTAGGAAGTCACCAGGGGTCAGATGTCTTTCCTTTGGAATATTCTGTGCCTATGCTAGAAGCACCACGTCTGCTTAAAGGAATGCTTACTGAAATAACAGAGGTAGAATTCTAGAAGTGTAGACACTTGTTCAAGTCTCTCTTATCTAAAGCGGAAAAACAAATTTCTCTGTTATCTAAAGCGGAAAATGAAATGATAGAATATAAGGTTTCCATTTCAGTAGTGATTGCATTATTTGGATTTTTACTGAAGTCATAGCAAAAATAAAACACATACAAAGGAATATTACTGCAAAATCTTAATATGAGCAATCATTCACATGAAATGAATGAATTTCCCCATAAAACATGATGCTTATAAGATAGCACTTAAATTCTGTTATAATTTAGTTTCACAGAGAAGGTCTAATAAATAACCATATTAGTTAACCAAAAAGGATAACATCTGACTGCTACCTTTTTCTTATGGCATGCACATATTACAAACATGGTCCAATGAACAGCACTAACAAAAGCTGTAAAACAGGCTGGTCAAACGTTACCAGCACTAATGGACATTATGAGGTGACGGTATCAGAATTCTGGCTGTCAACACAGGCACACACACGTGCACTCACACATGTACATACATGCAAACTCACATACTCATACATAGACATACTTGCACACACACAGACAAACACATGCACAAACAGCACACACACACACACACACACACACACACACACACACACACACACACACACACACACACACACACACACAAACATATTCTCCCACACATGCGCACACATAAACACACACACACACACACACACACACACACACACACACACACACACACACACACACACACACACACACACACACTCACACAGACACACACACACACGCAGCTGAAAATGGAGTAGGATGAATAGGGGAGGTTCCAAGGTGCAGCTTGCAGTGAGGCATCAATGTCAGTAATTTAAAGTCAGGAAGTAAAAGGAAATTTTTACTTCAATCATTTTAGCTTGATTCTGTGATTGCCAGTGCCTGGCTGTTCCCTCCTATCATCCTATGCATTAAAAAGTTTTGCATGTCGTTAGGTTTTAAATAAGATACACACTGTTGACACCTATTTGAACCACGAGGCTGCATTCTGGTTTAGGAGGGGAGCAGTAATGTCCTTTGTTGATTTTTTTTTTTAAGTTTTAACATGGGAAGATTTAATGCAAAAGCCAGGGAATGTATTAGGAGGAATCGACAACAGCCATTATTTTATACTGAGAGCTTGTTCTTATTCAAGATTATATGTAGTCTGGGAGGAGAGTACACAAATCTTTTAATGAAAGCAAATTAGGCAGTAATTGAAAATTCATCACAAATGCAGAAATGTGCATACATGATATCCATATTTTCTCGTACATAATACACTGCAAAGGCTGTTGAGAATACAATATAGAGGAGGCAATGGAAAGGTTGATAGGTAGCATGTTCAAGTGCAGCAAATTTCCCTCAAAGAAAAAATGCTATCTACCCATGACTGATGCATCTTTTTCCACACAAGACTATTTTTACAAGGTTTTTAGTGCACATCCAAAAACATTCTGAAAGAAATACTATAAATGGTAGTACAATGACAGACTGCAATGTCAGTCATTATGTTTAACGGCTGAATATAGTCATAAACGATTGCATGACATAGCATTATTAAGAGTGTGAGGAATTATTACCAAACTGTGTCAGTGCCTGTTTAATTAACATCTGGAACACCTAGCTGGACTTCCACATTAATCATCAGAAAGTCATCTTTTGCATCAGACCTGAAACATGATGTGCTTTTGCATTTTAAATGCACTTTCCTCACAATAAGGGAAGCTGCAAATCTTGAGAACTACATTTAATCTGAAAACTCTCCATGACAACAGTGTTTGTGCTTGACAAGCTATGTCCTCTACAGCAAGTGAGTTAGGGATAATTCATCACAATGACTGCTAGAGATCTAAGCAATAAGACAGTGCTGTGAGGAGCTGAGGACAATTAATTAAGCAGTTATGTATACTTGCTGTTTAATAATAACATTCGGAAAGAAAAGACACAGGCTTACTTTGGTGTGCCAAAATGCTTTGTTTTTATTTATGTGGTGCAAATTAAAGTTATTTTTATTTACATTGATTTAATGAATGCTGAACCATTGAATCAGTATATTGCAGACATTTTGAACAGGTGTTTAGTGTCTGGATATGTGCAATATTGTGGCCAAGAAGTTCCATCAGTGATGGCTGTTGTATCTTGAATATAGTAAGTGAGAGAGACTACGTTTCATTTTATTGCTTCTGATAATATCTTTCAAATTTTGGGTAGTCATTGGGTAATGGATCTGTCCTAATTTTTTGTTGTTCATTTTACAAACTAGGTTTCTGAATCTTTGTTTGCTGAACACAGTGGACAATTTGTTAGCCATATAAGTCCACTCAACTCCTGTCTTCTTTCCAAGGGTGTCCCAGCAACTCTGTCTGCTTAAGTGACTTACTGAGAATCAAACTGAAGACAAAGACAGGTGAAGGGAATCAAACCCTGGACTACAAGGAGCAGCATGTTAAGAGTTCATACTCTTAATCCTCTGTGCCGACTGTCATATTAAGGTTTAAACATATATCAGGTAAATCGTGACTTTATATACAAAACACAGGTCGACTTTAATAAGTCTGTAGGGTACAGAGTAATGCTTCATATCCATTAAGTTTTCTTTAAGAATCTCTGAACTTTTTCTAGTTGCATTATGCTATGTGGCTTGATTTTAGGTTTCAGAATATGAAAGTATATTTTATGTTTATTCTAATCAGTGATGTATGCAGGGGCACAATAACATTAGATAATTTCTTGGTATGCCTTTGAGTATAAACTATGCTACAGAGTAAGCCTTTCTGACTTTGGTTGCAGCACACTGATCAAAGCTTACTTTGTTGTCTATTATTAGTCCTAGTTTTTATTTTATTATCTACAATTAGTGTCTTTCCAATAATTTAGCATGATTGCATAAAACCATCTTTGTTACATTGTTGTTCATAGGTTACCAGGCATGCAGTGCAGGATACAACTAAGGAGACTAGCCCATATTCCCAACTGCCCTGAAGCACTGTTTGGAGGTGATGTACTCAAGGTCATACAGTAAGCAAATGAAGACTGAGAAAATGAAACCCTATGCCACAGGAAGTAGCTCATAGCCTTGATCCTCTGGGCTAACTGCCAAACGATAAAGCAGCACTGACTGCTTAAGTGTTTTGCTGCGAGATACATAATTTGAAAGTTGACATTAAGGGAATCAAACTGCTAGAAGATACCTATATAAATGCAGTTACTGTAAATTCCAAACTGGTTAAGTACATTCTTTAGAATCTATACTGTGACAATAGGCTAATGGTCATTACATGCATATTTTAGTGAGGGATTGGGTTGAGATAGGGCTGGCATGGGAGCTGATGATGGGACTGGCATGGAGCTAGGGAAATGAGTCAAAGGAGCACAAACTGTAGGTGTTACCCCCTTACACCAAAGTTACATGCACACATAGAACTGCATGCCCCAACCCGTATATTCATTTTCTTTCCTTCTCATTAATGGTGTGCAGCAGCTCTGCTCTCTGGTTGGCTCTTCACCAGTATTCACTATGCTTTCTTCCCCACACTTGAATCTGCAAAGATTGTTTATTTCCTTTTTTTTTACATTCATTGATAGACTGTTTCATGTCTCTGGCATTCTTTGAGTCAAATAATATTTTTTTAATATTTCTTGCCCAGTTTAAAATACAATATCTCATTTTTATTGCATCTTTTCTTATGATATGTCTGTTTGGAGCTATATGTTTCAGGTCTGCACTACATGCAAGCTTTACACTTGTATCAATCACAACTTTCAAAATGAGACTATACAAAATCTCATTACAGAGATTCTGATACAGTGCCTGTAACAGTTTTTCTTTTTTGTGTATCCAGTGAAATAAGGAATATAAGAAACATTTGAGAAAGCAGTAATGAGAGCTGCCTCTGAGGCAGAGAGGGATAGAGCCTTGAATATGACCCAGCTGACCTGGAGTTGGGCAACAGTGTGGACATAAGAGGAGCACACAAATAAGTACTTGAAAAGGTGCTGTCTGATTGCCTCCCATAGGGGATAGGTTGAAGAGCAGGTTTTTCAGCATGTCTCCAAATAATGAATTGCCATAGTAGACCAAGACCTTAAGGGAGGCAGCTACTCTAAGAGATAAGGTTGTACTTGCTTGAAAGGTTGCATCACCTGCAGAAATAGGTGACAGCCCAACACTGTACCCATTATTTATCACTTTCCCAAATGCGGTGCTTACATGGCTCACTTGACAATGCACTGTGGCATAATACATATATATATATATATATATATATATATATATATATATATATATATATAATCACAAATCACCTTGGAAAATCTTGGTCATAAGCCAGATGTTCATCAGGGGGAGAACTCAAGTTAATGGATGCAGTAATGTTCCATTTCTATTGTATCAAAGTACCAATCTAAACTAAAATCTATCTGTATTCCTTCTTAAATATATATTTAATTTATATGTTTCTTTTTGTTAATAAAGATTATTTATTTATTTTTAATTCTTTTTTTCTTGAATGGTTCATTCCACCAGGCATAGCCTGTTTTCAGTTAAGACCCAAGGTGTATTCATACCGTCTAGGGAAATTTGGCCAACACACCATGGAAATGTTCAAGAACCTTTTTTCTTTTTTTTTTCAGTAAATGTTGTGGGATCTTTTGCAGCTGCCTGACCTACCAGCAACTCTAGGTAAATGACACTTAGTTTAACATCCCTCGTGGGGGCTCGGAGTGTAGTCGTTCATTGGCCAGTGGTCTTATTAGTCATTATTCTGTGTTTTAGTGCATGCATAAATTTGGCACATTTGCCCAGCCCGTGACTCATTTCCACAGAGCTCAGCAATGCTTGGTATCCTCATTTATATTTCAGAAGAGATTTTCTTGCACCTAGTACCATCCAGGTAGAGCTAAGTATTTTTATTTTTTCTAAAAACTGCACATGTTATAAATTTAGTTAGTGAATTGCTGTTGCTTCATTGAATTATATATTGCTTTTTCTGTCCTCTTTTTTAATTTCTCTAAGTCTTTTGGGTTTCTAATACCATGATGGGAATAGATCCCATTCCTAAGTCAAAGTACGATGAAAGTTCATGAAATTAGTATTGTTTTGATCATTGATATTAGCCAGTAGTACTCTTTGCACCACCCACAATATGCCCAGTATTGACTCCTTCTGCAATTCATATGGAGTTACATGTATCGGTACTGTATTTAAGTACGATTGTAAATTCCTTTTTTATAAGACTCATTGCTCCTACTACTATTGGACCTATTTGGGTATCCTTCTTCTACATTGCCCTTTTTTCTGCCTGCAAATCTTGGTATTTTATGATTATTTGTCTCTATGTACGTAAGACACTTAATTCACTGGGTGTACCAATTTCAATGATCAATGCTACTTTTGTCTTCCTTTCATGGGCTACTATATGTGGTTTTCTCACAACTATTTTTTGAACTGTTGGTAATGGATATAAACTTCATCATTTTCTATAATGTTTTGGGGCTCATGTTTCCAATGTTTTTCAGCTACTTCAATATTATAATGTTTTCACAATCCTCAATGCAACAGTCTTGCCACATTATTATGCATTTCAGTATATACTCCTTCTGCCATTAGTATATCACAACCTTATAGTTGTCTTAGAGACTAGATTAAAGAACATCTTTATAGCATTAACAATGACGATAGGAATGCATTAAGTAAACATGTTGTTAATGTAGGAGGTATGCATGTGTTTAAATTCTTGGTCCTTAAGCTATGTTAAGCTACTACATGATGAGGTGATACGAGGACTTGCATGGAGTGATTAGAGACTAAATGGATAATGCTATTACAAGCAACTAGGGGTACAGGACCGAATGAGCATATCCCTTTAAGACCTGCTCTGAAGTCATGGGGTTTGAAGCTGTAATTCTCTATAGTATTTAAATGTGTTTTGTTGATGTTTTAAGTAGATCTGATGAAGCATCCAGAGTAGGTGAAAAAGTGCTCATCTTTTTTCTGTTTCATTCATATTTTTTATTAAAGAGGTTTTATACCGGTGCTGCTTTGCTAGCTCTTATTTGTTTTAAAGACTTTGTAAACCAGCGTGTACGTAGTCCACTATCTTAGGTTGCTAATATTAACCTTTCATCTTTTGGTTTAAATTCACCTCTCCTTAACCATTCCTGTGTTTGATCCTGATCAACATGAAGTTGTTCCAAGAGTTTTCTATACTTGCAACTAGATTAATGCATTTCCCACATTTCATGCCTTCTCATCTGATCATTTACCTTATATTCTTTCTTTTGTTTTTTTTTGGCACATTCAGTTGCTGCCTGGTTTTTATCTATTTCTGGTTTAATTTCCATTCCTACTTGACATGATATGCTTCTGCTAAACTAAGCAGGGAATCCTCGTGTTTTAAAATTTTTACTATGTTTGAGTCTTGTGAAGTCAGCAGATGTGTACAGTCCTAAGACTGCAGATCTATAGATGTAATCAATTTCTTGGAGGGCCAGACCTCCCTCAGAAAGGGGAATATATAGTCTTGGTATACACTAATTTTTATAAATAATTTGATAAGCATGAAGCATCCTTCTTGTTTTTCTGTCCAAGCAATCCAACATCTTTTGAGGTTAGTCAATCACTCCAAAACTGTATGTTAGGACAGGAAGAACAAATTGGTTTGTAGCTTGGACTTTATTCCTAGATGTCAGTGCTGTTCTCAGTATTATTTTTAGTTTTCTAAAATAATCTCTACTTACTTTTATTCTCATTTGTTCATGTTTTATCACTGATCTTTCATCAGTTCCCAGATATTTATGCACTCCCGCTTGCTCAATTTCTTTTATATCAAACTCCTGTCCTAGGCTGATGTTTTCTTGGTACTGCAGCTTTTCTGCCTTAAAGGTTGCTTCTGTACATTTATCAAGACCAAATGACATTCTTATATCACCTGAAAAAGTTTTGATCACTTGCAGTTGTGCTTTCAATTCCTCATCTGATGAACTACACACTTTTAAATCATCCACAAAAAGATGTGAAGTGTTTACACTTGTTTATTTCTGGGAGACAAACTATAACTGTGACCTAATCTGTTAAGTAGACAGCTTGATGGGTTAAGGGCAAGACAAAAGAGCAGTGGTGACAGAGTCAACCTAGAATATCCCCCTTTTAGTTTTTCTCCATGGAATAATAATTTGTCATTTATCATGGCTTAACTGCAAAGTGGTTTGCCACTGTTTCATGGTCATTGTAATATAATCAATTAATGTACGGTGTATCTTATACATTTGTATGCACTCTTTTATCCATCAAATGCTTTTTTTGTAGTCTATCCATGCCACACTTAGATTCTTCCCCATTTTTACAATTCTCCATTATGACTTTATTTAACAACAAATGATCCTTTGTTCCATATGATTTTCTTTAGTTACCCTTTTGTTCTATAGCTATGATTCAGTTTTCTTCTAAATGACTATAAACTTTGTCGGCATCAATTCCAGTGTATAGTTTATATGTCGTTGGAAGGCAAGTTATCGCTCAACAGTTTTTAGGATAGCTTGCAGTTTCTCTCTTAAGTAGGAGCATTGCTTTTCCTGTTGTTAACCAAGTTGTTGTCTGTTCAGGGTGCGAATATAAATAGTTCTTACTCATGGCTAAATCTTCATGCATATGGTGTGAATATAAATAGTTCTTATTCATGGCCAAATCTTCATGTAAAGATGTTAACACTTTTATTCAGAACTTAGGCACTGCATCTGCACCTGAGGGGTTTCAGTTAGGAGCTTTTCTTAACTTCGTTTCCATCTCCAGCTGTTCCTTCATCCCATTTCATATCCTGCACATTTGAACTTTTTATTCTTTCTTTTACTTCTTCTGTCCATTCAGCGTCATTGTTGCGTTCCACAGGATCTTTGTAGATATTTCTCTAAAATGTATCTAGTTCTTCTTTTTTGGTCGTGTTTCAGTTCCTTTTGCTTTGTTTTTCACTTCTCTATAAAATTCTTTGGGGGTCATCAATAAATTATTATTTTGTACTTTTCCTTTATATTTATCTTCATATCTTTTAAGTGTTTCTGCCTGTGATGATATTTTTAGCTTATTATTTGCAATAGTGCAAGATATATTCTGATCCGTTCTGATACTGTGCGTTGCTTTCACAATGTCTATCTTTCTGAGTATTTTTGTTGATCTGTTCTCTCTTCTATACTCTGCTAACAATGACACTTCTTGTCTTAATTGCTTTATAGTTTCCTCTGTTTGATACTTCCATGATGGTATTTGCTTTCTCTCCTTCCTTTCCCTCACTGCCCTGTGTTTTTGTGGTAAGATATTATCAGGTATTAATTTAGCTGCACGGTAATATATCCTATTTTCTTTTGTTTTATCAAACTTCTAACTTTTTAAGTTTTATTGACTTTCTGTAGTCTATTTCTTTAATTGATCTTAATATGCCTACCCATCTAGCAACTCTTCTACTAGATCATTTCTTCTGAACTGAGGGCACATTCTTTGTTCTCCATTTCCTGCAGGCATTCTACAGAAAGTTCCAGAGCATCTTCCTGTGCCACATTCTCTTCAGTTTCATCCTGTGTCATCCATTGCTCTTTCATATGGGACCTCACTGGCCTGTCACTCCACAACATTGATTGCGTCGGAGTCATCACAGTTTTCTGTTCCTTCCTTTGCTGTGTAACTCCAACTGAACTTTTGTACTGGTTTCTTGTGGAAGGCTCCAAAGTGTCATCATATGGCAACTGATCATATGCTTCCTGCTCCACTGGTTTCTCCTTGATGTGAGGATCTTTTGTTCTATCCTGCTGTGATATCAGGATTTTCTACATTAAATCTTTCACTTAGCAGGTAATCCATAACCTCACTTTCTATTTCTTTAATATCTCTATTACTAATCCTCTTTTCTAATTTTCCTCTTTGTTTTATTATTTTTGTATTATTAAATTGTCCATATCTCGATGCCTTTGCCTATATTTCTCTTCAAATATCTTTGGTGCTGCATTTTAAATTGTTTGATGTTGCTGCACACTCATAGTGCTTTATTTCACTTGCTGTCGGCTTACCTTGCCTTAAATCACCTTATTAGCAATAACTAGCTAACTGTTTAAATTACTGGGGATAGCAATGCACTTACTACACTTTTCTATGTATTTTTTCATGAGGAGGACTGAGTTATTCACCTAGTGGCAATAGGTGGTAGCCTAGTCTATTCAAGTTGGGAAACACACAGAAAGGACCCTGAGTACAGTTTATTGGCTAGAGGGTTTATTACTCATTATTCTGAGTTTGCAATGCCTGTATAAATTTGACAAGTTTGCACAGAGTTGCTTATTGTGCATCAGCAATTAGCAGTGCCCCGTATAGTAGCAGACACCTAGAAGGTAAAATTGTCCTATAGAACTACCAGTGAAACTGTACCCACTACCTTGTTGAGTTTAGACTAACTTCTTCCCTGTTGAGGAGCACCACCTCTTGAATTTAGTATTATAGTGTCTTCTCTAGTCCCTATTCCCAAAAGCACCCTTAGTTGCCCTTTTTTTAACATTTCAAGTGCCACACCCTTGTAACTCACATAATAAAGGATCTGACATTGTGGATCTGCACCTTCCCAATTTCTCCACAGCCAGATTGGCGGACTTTAGTATCTTGAGACAATGCAGCAATTGTTTCATGTTCACTGACAAACTTTTAATTCTTAAAGAAACAGATACAGTATGCAAGAAATGTATATACACCATGTTATGGAAGCAACGTTCTCACACACAAGCACATGGAATAAAATTCAGGTTGTCAGAAATACACATGCTATACTCACCACAAATAGCATGTACTCCACACATATACCAACTTATGCTGAGGTACTTCAATGCAATCTTCCCAAACCCCAAATACCTACCAGATATGCCACCTGTAAAAATTCTCTTCAACAAACCAAAAACCACTCAACAAAAGCAACAATTAGCACTATACATACAGTCACACCCAGTGGAGCCTCAACTAAAAGCGCATAAGGCTAGCCAACACACTACCCAGGACTCTTGTCACAGGAGACTCCAGTTTGCAACATACTGATATCTCACTCACCAGGCTGGTCAAAGAGAAAATAATGGTCAGTTGCTTATCAGGAGCCAGGATTGGGCATCACTGCACAAGAAAGGGATACCCAGTGCTGCACATGAATATAAAGGAACCCATGGCTGGCAGTCTAAATCACCCCAATAGAGTCTACCAGTAACAGAGGAATCCACTAGTTCAGGTGTACATCCAGGATCAGGGGTTAAATGTTTTAAATGTAACCAGAGGGACCATGTAGCATACACATGTCCATTGAAGCAAGGTGAGAAACAAAAGGTTAGGGAGCCAGCAAGTGGGAATAAGCATGGTAGTAGTAAGGTTTATGGAGACAACAGGGATACCAAACTATCACTGGAATTTATATCATATCTTAGTGGATGGAAGACAGGCCACTGCTAAGGGAGACACAGGCTCTGACATAACCATTGTGAAGTCTACAGTGGTTAAAGAGAAGCAGTGCTTGCTTGGGCAGTAAACTCCAATCAGAGTTTGAGGAGGGATCCTATTCCAAATACCTTTGGCCAGAGTTCACCTTGACTGGGCGGGTGGAAAAGGAAGCAATCAGGTTAACTGTGTTTGAGAATATTCTTACAGATGTCTTGATAGGGAATGCTTTTGATAATGCAGTGTCATGTGTGCATGCAGTTACATGCAGTCAGGCTTGGAGATAGGCATGCAGGTTTGGTAGCCTAGGGGAGATCTAGACAGATGCCCACACCTGAAGCTGGGGCTGGTGATGTTGCTATTTGAGTGAAGAAGCTACCTTGTAGCAGTGAGCCTGAAAGTGAGCCACAGCTGCTAGTAGGTACTGATGTTCCCTTGGAGAGGGTGACTGCAAGGACATAGGTGTGTGGTAGTACTCAGGTTGACAGTGAGGCATCGCTGTTAGAAGATACTAGACTTCCTGTGGAAGGGAAGCTGGGAATGGCCACAAGGGTAGAGTTGAGACAGGCTCAGTTTTGGACCCTACCTTATGAAGCTTGAGAGAGGTAGCTCAAGGAAAAGGGGAGTCTGTATACTGGAATAAAGCATTACTGGACAGAGAGTGAGCCCCTGAGGGAGAGCTAGAGAGTGAGGTAACACAGCAGTTGATAGTGCCCATAGCTTACCATCTGGCACTTCTATCCATAACTATGGCATTCCTTTTGCAGGTCATATGGGCATAAAACATAGTAAGAGACGTATTATGCAGAATGTTTATTAGCCTGGGATTGCAAAGAATGTAATAGGGTACTGCAAGACTTGTGAGCAGTGCCAAAAGGTAGGCAAGGCAGGGGACATGGTCAAAGCTCAGTTGATGCCTTTGCCTGTGATTGAGGAGTCATTCCAGGGGGTAGCTATGGATATTGTGGAGCCTCTGAGTACAAGTTCCACAGGGAAGAAGTATATCCTGGTGGTAGTAGATTATGCTACTAGATACCCTGAGGTGATGGCTCTGTCCTCCGTGGAGGCAGAGAAGGTGGCAACTCCTTTGTTAGAGATTTTCAGCAGGGTAGGTTTCCCAAGAGAAATACTGACTGACATAGGTGCCAATTTCATGTCAGTCCTGCTGGCTTATCTGTGTAAGAGTTGTGAAGTGAAGCACCATAAGACCACCCATACCACCCCCAGCATAATGGTTTTGTGGATAGGTTAAACTCTACAATAAAGACCATGTCACAGGCATTTGCAGACCACCTTAAGAGAGAGTGGGACAAATGTTTGCCCCATCTGCTCTTTGCATACAGAGAGGTACCCCAGGAATCCACAGGTTTTTCACCCTTTGAATTGGATGGGCATAGGGTGAGGGAGCCTTTAGATTTGATTCATGATAAGTGGGATGGTGAGTGTGAATCTCATAAGGAGTCTTTTGTGGCATATGTTATAAAGATCAGGACAAGGCTTAGGGAGTTCATGGACTTGGCCCAGGGGAACCTGGCAGGAGCCCAGCAGCATAAAAAGATATGATATGACAGGAATGCTCAAGCCCAAGAGTATTCTGTGGAACAGCAGGTTATGATGCTCATTTCTGTCAGCCACAATACATTGCAGGCAGCTTGGGAGGGACCCTTTGAAGTGGTAAGGCAGGTCACTGATGTTAATTACATGGTAAACCTGCTAAGCAGGAGGCAAAGGTGCAAATTATACTATGTTAACATAATGAAGCCTCAGCATGTCAGGGAGGTCCTGGGCAGACTGCAAAGTGCAGGGATGATCATTAAGCCCAATAAGTGTCAGGTGGGTATGGCAGAAGTCTCCTATATGGGACATGGGGAGTGGTACAATTAGGCCAGAACCTGCCAAAGTGGAAGCTATTCAGGTGTTGCTTGCCCCATTACAAAAAGAAGGTGAGGGCATTTATGGAGACAGTGGGGTATTACAGAAAGTTTGTCCATAATTATAGTACAATAGCTGCTCCCCGCCAGACCTGACAAGAAAAAACAGGTGGGTAAGATTGTGTGGACCTCAACCTGCAAGCAGGCATTCCAAAAGCTTTGGGAGGACCCCCTGTGTTTGCCAGTTCAGATTACAGAAAATAATTTGTTGTGCAGGTAGATGCTTCAAACTATGGAGTGGAGGCTGTACTCAGCAAAGTTTTGTCAGAGGGAGAAAAGCACCCAGTTGTATATCTCAGTCATAGACTCCAGCCCAAGGAGGAATGTTATGCAGCTGTAGAAAAAAAATGTCTAGCCATAGTATGGGCACTGCAGAAACTTCAGCCTTATCTGTATGGAATGAAATTTACTGTGGTTACAGACCACAATCCCTTAACATGGCTACATAGACTCAGCCAAAAAAACACCAAGTTATTAAGGTAGAGTCTAGGGTTATGGGCATATGACATGACAGTACAGCACCATAGTGGGGTCAGCAATGGCAATGCAGGTGGACTCTCAAGACAGGGTATACGTTAATTTATTCCCAGACAGGCTCATTTCTCTCAAGCAGCTTTTTTCCAGGGTCACTTGAAAAACTAGCTTGAGTCTTCAAAGGCGGAGATATGTGATGATGTGGGGTGTTGCCATCTGTGCCAGAGAGAATAGGGCAGTGCATGTGTAACATATGCCAGCATAGTTAGCTGGAGTTTTGTCAATAATTTTGAGTCATTTGTCTACCGCACTGACTTGTACAGATGCTTCAGTGTTGTTATAACTGAATAAATGTATATGTTTAAACAGAGAATTATGGAAGGGAAGAGTATTAGTTTTTGAAATTGATCTATACCTTTCATATACTGTAACAGATCTTAGCTAAGCTCTGAGCGTGTATTGTACCAGAGTCAGGTGATCAAATGTAATGTCAGTCTATAACCAGGACTAAGAGGATGGGACTCTCACAACAGTTTGTTTGTTTTTTCTTTGGAACCTGACATAAAAGATCTATGTCAATTATCACAGTCAGTTGAGTTCAGTTCTGTTTAGTTTTGAAGCCCATCACCTTGCCTTGTGGAAGTAAAAATCTCAGCGTCTAATCTTGCCTTGCTATATTTATTATGTTCACTAGGGAATATTTATTGTTTAGACAATCAGGAAATACAGTGAGATTAGTTAAGTATTGTTTTTCTGCATATGTTTGAATCTGTCCAACTATGTTATTTTTGTTTCTCCTGTGATTGAAACACTGGAGTTTAGTGTACTTAGATATTTAGTATTCTCATGTTTTCTATTTCATTATTAAATATTTCTATACCTTGCATTGTGGCTGGTCTTTTAGAGAATACTTTAAAAACTTGAGAGTACCTGTGATTATTTTAGTGATGCCTCGGCCACCCTGAAAAGCTTTGCTGCTTTGGTTACACTCTACCAAATATATTAGTATTCTTTTATGCAGTATAATTGGATACACTTATAAGAGCCTTAGAGTGGTTGACTGGTGGCAGCGTGGTTACTTTATAGTCTGGGCAGAAGGGGTACAGCTAGTAAATCTGAGCCAGCCTTTCCCAGGAGTGTGTGTGTGTGTGTGTGTGTGTGTGTGTGTGTGTGTGTGTGTGTGTGTGTGTGTGTGTGTGTGCACGAAA
Source organism: Protopterus annectens (assembly GCF_019279795.1). Taxonomy (NCBI): domain Eukaryota; kingdom Metazoa; phylum Chordata; order Ceratodontiformes; family Protopteridae; genus Protopterus; species Protopterus annectens. The sequence continues at coordinate 17,184,316 of NC_056740.1, forward strand.
ATGAAATACCCAGGTGTGGGAGTGGGAGTGGGAGTGGTAGTTACTTGGAACTGGGACCCAATGCTCCAAAGTGAGTCTTGTTTGGGATCTGGAGAGACAGACCCCGGGATTCATGAAGCATAAAAACCCATGCAGGAGCAGTGTAGGTGCTCCTGCATGGAATATGGCCGCTGAGCGATCCAGGAATGGCCCGTTTTCACATGCACAAGTGTCCCTACACTGTTCCTGCATGGAAAGCCAGGCAGTATGCTGTTCAGCTCATTTGCTGGTGAAAACCATGCAAATGAGCTGAATTAGTGATTCAGAAAGTAGGCAGGTCTCCGTGCAGGAGCAGTGTAGGGTGCAGAAATGTATTCGGCTACTAGCCGAATACATTTCTGCAAAATAGAAAATGGAGGCATGACAGCCTCAAAGAAAGCATGTAGTCCCTTAATTAGGCATGCCAATGGCCAAATACATGGCCATTGACATGAAAAATAGTTTGCTTTTTATAAAATAAGATTTTTTTTGGGGGACGATTTCAGCCGTTTAAGCATAAGGCAGCGGCGCGCAAATGAGATCATGCTGAAAATAACAAAAAAAGGGGAAAAAGCAATTTTGAGAGAAATATGCATTTTGCCATTATAATCAATGGCATGCAGAATGAAAACAATACCAAGGAATAGTGATTGCTAAGGAGAAAGGCTCAGTGTAAGTGTGGTAACTCAGGAATAAGGCAGTTGGGTATGCAAATGAGGGGATTAATACTGAATCACAGATTTCTTCTTAGTGTCAGACTGCACCTAAAAGTGTAGGTGCTCCAACACCATGGTGTAGACAGGAGAAGCAGCTAACATGAAAATGGGGTGTGTCATGAATGCTGTAAGCACATTGGATCTCAGTCGCCTGTGTTTGCACGTAGCTAAGCACAGCTAAGGCAGGGTGTGTGTCTAAGGCTGTATATCCCTACTCCATGAAATGCAGAGCATGTTCATGTCTAGGAAGGGCCAGTTCTGCTTAAATGTGTTTACTTTAGCTAAACGGGTGTGGGTGGAGTGCACCGGGCCTAAAAAAAAAAAAAAAAGCTGGGGATAGCAGAACTGTTGACATTTGAGCACTGGGAATGTGCGGTATGCATCAGGGCTTAATCGTGGAGGAAATGGGAAGAGGAAACTGGAGAAGGACGGCAATCAAGGAGAACAAGCATAGCTGGCATTTGGAATGTATCAGAATCTGCCAATTACACAGGCAGCAGTCCAGCACACTACTATAAACTATGCAAACACCTTTCAGTCTGTTTTTTCCCATAAACTCTACACCACCGGTGTACATATTTGGGGGAATTTTAGACTAACAAATCTAACAAAACATGTTAGGGGCTGCAGTTGCTCTGATATATCAGCATGTGATAGAGACTGAGGGTGGTGAGGAGGAAAATGCTGACAACCAACTCAGACTGAAGAGGAGGAGGAGAGTGTTCAGACCCATGGTAACCTACCAGAGGCTTCATGATCTGGAGTTAGTAGAGCGATACAGGGTGGAGAGGGACATACTTCAGCAACTTGTTAAGCTGTGCTGGCCTCACCTCAGAGCCAGAACCAACAGAGGGGAACCCATCCCAGTGAATACCAAGGTATGTGCAGCCTTAAGAATACTAGCTACAGGTACTTTCCAAAGACCAACTGGGGATATCATGGAGGTCTCACAGGCATCTGCATCCAGGCTACTCCACCAGTTCCTGGATGCCATGTGACCACATACCGCTGAGCACATTCACTTCTCCAGCACCCGTGAGGAGAGGACCAGCAATATGCGTCTCTTCCACCATGTAGCAGACTACCCAGAGGTACTGGCTGCCATAGACTGCACACATATCCACATCAAAGCACCACCTGGTGAACGGGGTAGGGTCTACATAAACCGCAAGTGCTTCCCTTACAGCAACTGCCAGGTCATGTGTGATGCCCAGGGCATTATCATGAATGTGTGTGCTGGAAGCCCTGGAAGCTATCACGACTCCCACATCTGGCATTCATCACAGCTGTACTGGGCATTTGCCAGTGGGGACATCCCATATGGCCAGCTGTTGGGGGATGCTGGCTACGCACTGGAGTCGTGGCTGGTGACACCCATCAGAAATGGACACCCACCCACTCAAGAATGGCACAATGAGGCACACGCACAAACCAGGGTCATTATAGAGCATGTGTTTGGGATGCTCAAGTCACGGTTCCGCTGCCTTGACATATCCGGTGTAGCCTTGAAGTACTCTCCAGCCACATGTGCACACGTTCATAGTATGTGCTGTGCTACACAATATTATCCTGTGGAAACAGCTGCAGCAAGAACAAAATGGGGAAGGGCCACACAGCCCCCCACCATTGCCAAGGCCTCCACAGGCACATAGTGGCTCGGAGGAGGAACATCTTGAGCCAGCCCCTGTAGGCAGATGAAGGCATGCCCAGTATGCCCTGGCCTTGGCAAAGAGGCAATGAATATCACATACACTGACACTGTAGGGCCCCAGGAACTGATCTCTCTCTCTGACTTGCACACACAGTAAAATGGATGCCAAACATCACACCACCTATACCTGACCATGTATAGGCAGTGTATTGCATGCATCTGACATAGTCAGCCCTCAAGCACCACCCTCACAACAGCTGCAGGCTCAAGGTAAGCCAGTCACTGTAAAAGATAAACTAATGGAGTGGAATTTTCTGATAGCATATCTATGGTATTGATCAAGCATGTAAGGGAATGGGGTGGCTAATTGGGATAGCAGCAAACAACTGACAGCTTTGTGGGACAGCAGGATGTGTATCCCCAGTACTGCCCTACCCACACTATGCAGTACCACCCTAGTCAATAAATACCAGTGCAGTATATGTGGTGAGTCAAATAACTGGGGGGGGGGTCATAGGTGACATGCATGGATGTCAAAGTGGGGGTCCCATACCGACCACCAACCCCACACAGCAGATCAGCTGTAGAAAACCATACAGAAATGCCTGGCAAAGGTCCCCACATGACGACATCCATGAAACCCCCACCCACAGACTTTTACACAGTGATAACACAGCAGGTCTGGCAGTGGCAGTATGACTTTGAAAAATAAGAAGACTGAAACTACAAATGTCCATGCCTGAACAATCTGACCTGTGGTTGATACTGTTATGCCTGTAGTCTGAAAGATAGGGCACACCACTATGCTACATGGAACCAAAATGTTATGCAAATATCAGCACAGTCTGTGCAGATGTGTATCGTGTACAGTCGTGTCATCCCCCATTGTCCCATAGAAATACAGAACATGTTCCTAGACTTAAGCAGCATGCAGCTGTCACCCAGAGTGATGGCGCAATAGTAACAGAAAGCAATTGTCAGTAACACCCACTGTCAACTCACTGGTGCCATCCCAGGGGTACCTCCTACCGGCAGCCTGGGAACATATGGTCATCAGCATGCACTGTCCTGCTACAGATGGTCTGCATCTGTCACACCTGGCCTACAGGCCTCTGAAAAATGCTTATGCCTCACCCAGTGCCCTTTATGGAGAGTCATGAGGTCCATAACACCAACATAATACAGTCCACAAAATGCAAAGAAAGGCCATGCTGACAACTGCTAGGAGCAAACCTGCCAACCTCAGGGAGCTAGAAATTGGAACAAAGCCATGAATAATGGGGTGATGAAGGTCCAAAGAGAAGGACACCTGTGAAATCCTGCTCTAATAATGTTATAAAGTTGATGGAATGATTTGTACTAGCATGGAATGTCTGATGGGTACGAAGCCTGAAATTGCAATGTCAACTGTCAGTAATATCAGACTTCACCCTGAGTGACTTGAAAAACATTTTTGCTGGAAAACCACACCTGTTTGGGAAACCAACAAGATATATGAGCCATGGATGTGGACATTCTGTGACACTCTGTACAGTCGACAGGCAGGGCTAGGTGTTTAAACATGGGAATACACTCACTGCAGACAGGCCTAACCCTGGAAGATGGTGACATGCCTGCACCCACAGAACCCTGGGCCACGGCCAAGGGGAGTAGCACACCCCTCCCTGATCACTCATCCTATGCAACATCCTGACCCCAACATGTGGCCATCCAAGCAAAATGAGGTGGGCCATACATATATGTGTCCCATTATGAATAACACCACCTGTGGAGGTGTGGTCCATGTTTTGGCGATGACAACTGTTAGTGCAGGGCTGCTGTTTGCTGCTGTGGACCACCTCTCCGTTACAACACAAATGTCAATGTCCTGCACTCTGAAGAGTGCTTTGATTGACTGTTTCTTGACAGTTACATGTCTACTGTTGAGCAGCATGACCCTCAGATTGCATACATGTCTAGCTGTTACAGTGGTAATTTGAGTTGGAACACTGCCTAATAAGGCACTATAGGGGTGGCAAGACACTTACCCTCTACCTGGAAACCCAGGGCTGACAGATTTAGGACATCTCTGACAAGGCATTGAGGTCTGTCAATCATGTTATCCCAAGCAGAGAGATACTGGATCCCCTGTGAATGACACACAACATGTAAGCCAATGTTGCAGTCAATTATCTGTTGATAGTACTGCAGCATCATTCTGGGTAATGGCAGTATACTGCTCTGGGCTACTGTCACACCTGCCTGGACAACATAATCTGAGTATTCAACCATGTTATTTGTCATGTAGTCCAGGGAGGTGTGTCTCAGGTCATTCACACCCACATGGATGATGACAGAGTGGTACTTGTAGTTGTTGTGGAGTGGCCTGACTGGGTGTGTCATGTGCTGGATGCTGGCATGTGATAGACAGTTAGCTGTTACCTCCACCATAATCAACTTAGTGAGTGGGAAATCGACGTTACAGTACTGAGTCAACCCTGCTCACTGTATTTACAAGGTGGTCAGCCTTAGGAGCTTAGGTTGAGGGGCACACTGTGTTGGTGACATATGTGTCCTTTGGCATGTGCTATGTTGTGGTGTCTGAGTGGGTGTCTGTCTTGTTGGTCTGTGCTGTTTGTGTAATTGTCCATTGAGTGCTTCTGTGAAGGTGGGTGTGTGGATTTTCAGTGCATGTCAGGGCTGTCATAGTGGGTGTTGTGGTGAGCTATGTGGTCCGCATGGTGTGGTGTAGGTGTTGATCTTAGCCTCTTGACCAGCTAGTCCAGTCTTTGTTGGAGAGTGCATATTTCCACATTTTTGATATACGTGTAACTCTCACTGGTCTGTGTGTTTGGAGTTTAGAGAAGAAGGTTGTCTGTGTACATGAGGCAGTTGCAACAGTGCCTCAGAATGGACAAGTGCACCAGGTTAATGGGTAAAAGCACATGAAACTACACTTCAATAATGCCAGGAAAGTGGTCTTAAGTAGTAAGTACTGGGGCTAATTCCGTGATGAATGAGTACTGCTGATGGCTCCCAGGTGTGATACACTTATTGATACAATAATCTGTTGAAGTGCAAATCTATAATGCTATTTGAAGTGCAAGACAGAAAGAACTAGCAAGATGTAAGGGAGAAACTGAAGGCAGACTTCCTGCCACCTGTAATACTTTACCTCAGCTGTGCAGTTATCAGCACCTTTGGCCAGTTGTAAACCCCAGTAAGCTCTGTTGTGTGTGCAGTAACTGCATAACACTATAGTACAAATAACTGGATAGGCAGGGGTTCTAATCTCAATACTGGCAAGTGTGTGTGTGTGTGTGTGTGTGTGTGTGTGTGTGTGTGTGTGTGTGTGTGTGTGTGTGTGTGTGTCTGTGTGTCTGATACCATTTTTGACTTGTGTACCATCCTTTACAATTCCCTTCACTCCAGTTAAGTAGTTCTGTTGATGTCATTCACCTTAGAAGTACCTTTGGAGTTGATGAAATTGTATAATCTCTGTAGTGCATCTGATAACTGCAAAACACTATAGTAGACATAACTAGATAGGCAGGAGTTTTAATCCCAATACTGGCAACTGTTTGTGTGTGTGTGAAAATCATGTACTGTGTGTGTTATATCATTTTTGACTTGTGTACCACCCTTTGTACTTCCCCGCACTCCAATTTAGTAGCCCTGTTGATGCCATTCACCTTAGAAGTACCTTTGGACATAGTGAAATTGTATAAGCTTGGTGGCATGTCTGATAACTGCATAACATTACAGTAGACATAACTAAGTACACAGGAGTTCTAATCCCAATTCTGGCAAGTGTGTGTGAATCCGACACTGTGTGTCTTATATCATTTTGATTTGTGTACCACCCTTTACATTTCCTACACCTTGCTTTACTAGTGCTGCTGTTGTCATTCACCTTAGAAGTACCTTTGGACAAGGTAAAATTGTGTAAGCTATGTGGTGCTTCTGCCAACTCTGTAATACCATAATGTGAATAACCAGATTGGCAGGAGTTCTAATCTCAATACTGGCAACTGTGTGTGTGTGTGTGTGTGTGTGTGTGTGTGTGTGTGTGTGTGTGTGTGTGTGTGTGTGTGTGTGTGTGTGTGTGTTTGTGTGAGAATCATATACTGTGAAGGTTATATCATTTTGAGTTGTGTACCACCATACTCATCTTAATGTAGTAGTCCTGTTGCTGTCATTCACCTTACAAGTACCTTTGGACAAGGTGAAGTTGTGTGAGCTCTGTGGCGTATCTGATAGCTGCGTAACAGTATAGTAGACATAAGTAGACAGATAGGACTTCTAACCTCAATACAGGTGTGTTTGTGTGTGTGGCTGGTACTATATTGATGTGTGTACCATACATGGCAGGTAACCTCCTCTTGATGTCATTACTTTCTATAGTGTGGTAATGGCATCTGCCTCACATGCAGCATGTGAAACTATTCTACAGGCCATGCCAGTATTCTTTAAAGATGTGTCTTGACCAGCCATATGTTTGGAACCTATTAGTGCTCTGCTGCCTTAACAATGCCCATGTATGTGATATTGTTGCCAAATAGGCCACAGTGAGTGTACCTACACATATGGCAGCATCAGGTATCATACCTGACTGAAACAGCATACTGATACAACATCTCCTACCATTACACTTGTCCAGGCTTGTAGGTGCAATACGTGAGTCCAGATGCTTGGTTTTACAAGTGAATTGTTCATGTCATTGGTCATATTACATGTTGGGAAAGGTGAGGACTGACATACTGTGGTCTCAATCAGCATATATATCAGAAACAAATGGCACCTTAACAGGTGTGTGTATACATTTTATATCCACTGTATAGCAGTAACGTTTCACACATGTCCCTACCTTAGTCAGTTTGTCCCACACATTTTGCTGGTATCTGTCCAGACGTCTTGCACTGACAGGTTGTGAGGTATGCTACAGGAATGTACACTCTCTTCAGATAGGCCCCTGTGGTGACCACTGTGATACAATACAATTAACCCCACCACAAGTGAACATGCACATAAAGCAATATGGCTATTAGTCATAGTTGTGTGCATGGTAACTTGCATGCCCTCCACATGCCTGGGGTATTACCAAAGCACAACTGAACAATTCCATACTTACCAGCTTCAGGCTGCTGTCCCATATGCAGACCAGAGTGACCTATGTAATTGTGGGAGAGAGGTTTTGTCAGCAGACTCACATGTGCCCTTGGTAAAGGATGGATGCAGCATGTCTGCACATTTACAGTACAACATCCAGTACTACACAATTTGCTGTCTGTCACCATAGATTTGCACTTCTGTGCATTAGAAATTCCCATCCACAACTACAATCTGGCCTGGCACATGCATGTAGATACTGCACAGATACAAGTTTGTCACACACAGTAGTCTACTAATCCCCACTGGGACCTTACCTGCATGCTCCTTGTCCTTTGTGTGGGTGCTACCCACCTCCAGCAAGTGGGGCTTTGTACCCTGGTGTTGTACTGTGATGGGTGGCCCAAGCTTGGCAAGAAGCCCCTCATTTGCTGTCAGTGGGGGCTGCATGGCTGGGCCCCCACCTGTGGTTGTGGGGTCCCTGGCCACAGCAGCAGCCCTTTGCCAGGCATGGCGTATGAGGTTGGTGGCATGATGATGCACCTGCTCATATGTGGGTGCATGCAGGCCCACCTAATTTACCCTGTGGACAGGGTCATCCCACAGGGTGGTCCTCTACCGCAGATGTTGCTGACTTCAGCCCAACAGTACCATGTGGTTCTGTATTATGGCTTCCATTATCAGGTTGCATTCTGTTGGTGAATAGGTTTCCCGCCAGTGATATGACATTGCACCTGGTAGACAATAACAGGGAAACACTTCACAGGACACCATACATTTGACAACAGTATGTCCAGTACCTGCACAATGTACTTTGAATACCAGTAGCCAACACTCACAACCATACCAGTAGCCACCCCTCACAACCACACCATGCGCCTGTAATCTATCAGCACAGTATCAGCTTGCATTGCACTCCTGGTCCTGATAAGTCATATTGCCCGCAGTGAGGGCAAGTTGTTTGCATAATCCATCATTCCTCATTCAGGTCTGTGTAAATGGATGACATTATCCATCTTCCATGCAGATGGTATGTGGATGGTGCTGCAGTTTGGAGCGACTACAGTTTGTAATGCAGCTGGGAGCACATGCCTGAGTTCATGTAGGATGCAGACAGGGATGATATGATGTCCCATGGATACTTAAATTTGTTGCCTTTCAGTAGGCAATATGTACCTGCTCACTCGGGATGAGGGGAGGAGTGTGGGTGCAGTACATATCCACCTATAGTGATGCTGAGCCGGGGGGAGTGTTTGCCCTAACCCTATCTGCATCAGGTTACCTGTAGCTTTGTTGTGTGTGTATGTGATCTGATTGGCCACCATTACAGGTTGGGTTGGTTTGTTGCCTCTGAAATCGCATACATATGGGAAAGATGGCTTTGTGAGTCCTTGGTGGATGTCTCCAATTTGTACTCATAGTTGGCCTTACACTAATCCACCTGTGACCTTATATGGCTGCTCAGACAATGGCTGACTTGATGCCAGGTTGGTTCCTGCCCCTACTTTGCTATGTACAGTCACTATAGGGACCAAGTCTGTGGTTTGTGTAATGCTGCTGTTCAGCAAAGTGGATTACTCTACGTTGGTGGAGGCAGGTATGACAAGTAAGGTATTGCTGAGTCCATACAGCTATGTATGTGTTCGTCAGTTGTTTGTAGTGGGCATGACCACAAAGTCATAACACAGTTGGACACCTCTCCAATTTAGTAATGATAATCATGCTTACTGTACTGACCATGGCTGTGTCAGGGCAATGCAACAACCAGTAGCTGTAGAAATGTCACTGTTTTGGGTGCACAGTAACTAAGATTACACAGGTGTACAACATTTACAGGTTTTTTAACTGACATTTTGCATCCCATGTCTGTTTTCATGAGGTGGACACATACACCTACTCATACTGACATGTGCATAAGTAATACCTCACATACATGTCTGTTCTATGTCAGTATGGCAGACACTCTTGCTGCGCAGTCATCCCTCTCAACCTGTTACAGTAGGACATCTATAGTATGCCATGCATACATGGGTTCAATGGGACAAAATCAGTGACAGTGTCTCAATATTGCTGTAACATACTTGAGTCATTCAATAGCACAGCAGCCTTTGCACTGACAGACATCCCCTGGAGGATGTCCAATAGTCATATGGCAGGAAGAGAGGGGAAAGGCTAGGATGGTGGTATTGAGGGTATGAATTGTTAGTGTTGGCAGTATGAGTGGTATAGGGACCAGGCTAGCTGATAAGATGGCCAGGGGATGGTTGATATATTGTGTGTGAGCAAGAGACCACATGGAAGGGGATTATGGCTGAGTATATGGTAGGCAGGTCACAATTGTGCTATCAAGGAGTGGACTGGAGGTGGAATGGGGGGTAGGGCTTCTGCTGAAGGAACAGTATGCTAAGAGTGTTTTTGGAGGATGACATAGTTATCTGACAGAGTGATGTTTCTGAAGCTGTAAGCTGATGGTGTAATGATGACTGTTGTTAGTGCATATGCTATGCAAGTTGTTTGTGTGATGGATGACAAAGAGAAATGTGACATCAGTTGAATGATGTGGTGATGACTGTACCCAAGGCTGACAGACTGGTCATTGCAGCAAGTGTCAATGGGCTTGTTGGTGAAGGGAAATGAGGGGATGGGGAATCGATGGGTATGTATGGTGTTAAAAGGAGTGGAGACAGTGAAATGGTAGCGGATTTTGCAAAAAGGATGGATATGGCTGTGGTGAATATGCACTATAACATGAGGGAGGAGCACAGGGTGACATACAAGAGTGGAGTAAGATGCACACTGGTGAAATATATCCAATGTAGGAGGGCCATATTGAAAGAGATTGGAGAATGTAAAGTGGTGACAGAGAAAAGTGTATTTAGGCAGCAGAGAATGCTGGTATGTAAGATGATGCTTGTGATTGAGATGAGGAGGAGTGTGGGGGCAGCACCAAGAATCAAATGATGTGAATTGGAAAAGGGTGATTGTCCGGTGGAGTTCAGGGAAGAGTTGAGACAGGCACTGGGTGGCAGTGACAATCTAACAAATATCTGGTTAAGTACAGCAGAGCTGGTTAGGGAGACAGCTAGACAGGTGCTTGGGGTGACATGTGGATGGAGGAAGCAGTACAAGTACACCTGTTGGTGAACGGGGGAAGTACTAGACAGTATACAGAGACAGAGGTTGGGGAAGAAGAAGTGGGATTGTCAGAGAGATGAGGAAAGTAGGTAGGAGTGTGAGGAGATGATGTGCATAGCAAAGAGAGAGGTGGCAAAGGCTGAGGATGGGCATATGAAGAGTTCAATGAAAGATTGGACACTAAGAAGGTATGAAAGAAATTGTACCAATTGGCTGGATAGATGCACTGAGCTAGGAAAGATGAGCAGCAGATAAGGGTGATAAAGGATGATGAGGATATGTACTCACAAGTGAGGAGAATGTATTGAGCACATGGACAGTGTACTTTGAGAGGCTGATGAATGAAGAGAATGAGACAGGGAAGGTTGGATGAAGTGGGTATGGTGAATCAAGAAGTGTAATGGCTTAATAAGGAGGATGTAAGGATAACTATGAAGAGGATGAATACTGGCAAGCCTGTTGGTCCACATTACACACCTGTGGAAGCATGGGGTTGTTTAGGAGAAATGGCAATGGTGTGTTAGCCAGACTGTTTAGTGATATCTTGGGAAGTGTGAGGTTGCATGGGGAGTGGAGAGAAAGTACTTGGGTACGGTGTTAAGAATGAGGTTGATGTGCAGAGCTGTGATAACTACAGAGGGATAAAATTGACCAGTCACAGCATGAAGTTATGGGTAAGAGTAGTGGAAGCTAGGTTACACAGGGAGGTGAGGAGTACTGGTCAGCAGTATGATGTCATGTGTAGAAAGGGCACTACTGATGTGATGTTCACTTTGCGAGTGTTACTGGTGGAATACAGAGAAGGTTAGGAGTTGCTCTGTGTCTCTCTGGACTTACAGAAAGCATATGACAGGGTGCCTAGACAAGAGTTGTGGTATTGTATGATGAAGTCATGAGTGGAAGAGATATATGTAAGAGTGGTACAGGATATGTACAAGGGTGGTGTGATGCATTGAGGTCTGCATTTGGATTGATGGATGTGTTTAAGGTGGAGGTGGGATGCCATCCAGGATCAGCTGTGAGCCCTTTCTGATTTGCAATGGTGATGGACAGGTTGACAGACAAGATCATACGGGAGTCCCCGTTGACTATGTTGTTTGCAGATAACATTGTGATCTGTATTGAGAGTATGGAATAGCTTTTGGAGATCCTGGAGAGGTGGACATAGGCTCTAGAGAGGAGAGGAATGAAGGTCAGCAGCACTAAGACAGAATATCTGTGTGTGAATGAGAGGGAGGATAGTGGAAAGTTGAGGATGCATGAAGTACAGTTGGCAAAGTTCAAATGATTGGGATCAACATTTCAGAGTAATGAAGACTATGGAGGACTAGTAAAGAAGAGAGTACAGGCAGGATAGAGCGGGTGGAGAAGACTGACAGGAGTGAGATGTGACAGACGAGTACCAGTAAACGTGCTATATAAAGGCTACATGAGGGTAGTGAGACCACCTATGCTATATGGGTTGGAGACAGTGGCATTGACAAAAAGGCAGGGATAAGAGCTGCACATGGCAGAGTTACAGATGTTTTGATTTGCACTGGGTGTGACATGGATGCACAGGTTTAGCAATGGATATATGACAGGCTCAGGCCATGTTGAACAGATATGAGATGATGTTGGAGAGGCAGCATTACATTAGTTTGGACATGTGCTGAGGAGGAGTGCTGAGTATATTGTGAAAAGGATGAGGTTACCAGGTAAGAGGAAGAGAGGAAGGCCTCATATTAGGTTTCTTGGTGCGGTGAGAGAGGACATGCAGGTGGTTCGTGTGAGAGTGCAAGATTCAGAGGCAAGCAGAAATGGCAACAGATGATCCACTGTGGCAATCCCGAATGGGAAAAGCCAGAGGACAATGAAGGGGGATGTTGTAATGCTAGTCTTCACAGATTTGGCAATGATTTGACTGACATAACACAACTCTGTGGGTAAATGACTATAAATATGAGGCACACATATGGTCAGTGTGCAGAACACTGGACAGTTGAATGGTATGAGCTCAGTATATAACATGCAGTTCAATGCATACATCTGCAGCAGTACTTTGCACTGCACATGCTCTGTATAGTTGTCTTATATTTACAAGACAAAACGTGTATCATAGTTATATGCACAGGTAACATATGGATATGTACAACATCCCAGTAGTTGGCCTAGTCACTACAGACAGAGACACATGCTATGGCCATCAGTGCTGTTCAGCAGTACATCAGTAGAGCAAGTCTTGTTGAGACATAAGCTTTCAAACCCCTATTTCCCATTATTACAGACCATTTACTGCATTCAATTGCATGCTTACTTGTTTCACATACCTTTTATTTTTTCTGGATTTTTCACAGATATATCCTTTTTTTCTCACACTACTTCAGCTTTGCACTGATGGACTGTCTATGACAGAGGTGGCTTGAATATATGTTAGCTTATCTTTTGTAGGTTATGCTCATGATCATGTGATGGCCTGTGCACCAATTGGTGTTTCCCAGTTGCTGATTGCATGCACAGCAGCTGTGCAGCTATTCCAGTAGCCAATGTCATGGCAACACACTCCTATAATTGAATACCCCATGTGGGCATTGGCCCTTTCCCTTACCTGTGAGGAAGAGATCCTGGAGGTTTGTGAGCTAATACCTTTTAGAACAAGACCTGTGGAGACAAGCCAACTACATAGTAAAGAAGAGTCAAGACTTAGGGGCAGAACATGAGTATTGCTGTTATATGTTTTGAATACTACTTGTTTAACATGATTTGTCTGAACATGCTACTCCTGGATGGGTTTCAGTCTGACAAAGCTCTGTGTCTGGATAGCCCTCAACTATAGGGCTACCCATATCATGGCCAGAGGTTTGCCTAATATGTTTGGTCTGTTCCCCAGACAGGTGTTGTCCTTGGCAAATCAGTAGCATAATCTCGTGATTGCAATCAGTACATGCCAACATCCATTTGTGTTTCAGACTTTATATCCCTCAGGAAAGATATGTTACAACAAACCCTGTAACACCAGCAATTTTCTCAGTGTATAACAGCAATATTTCAAGTATGGCCATGTTTTTGGGTCTCTGTCCCAAATTATGTCAGGCTTTGTACAGATGCCATACAGTAGGAGGTTGATAGGTAGGGTCTACCATTATTTTGTTCTGTCATTCCTGCTGATGGGAAAGGGTGGACAACATGTGGAATTCTGTACATTGAAGAGGTGGGTGTATGGAGAATGCTCTTTGATGCCCTTGTAACACATTTTATGTGGGGGAGAGTAACAAGTCTTTTAAAACTAGGCTGTCAGAACATGTGAGACATATTACTGATGAGGAAGAAGACAGTACTATAGGTGTACATGTCAGGAATTTTCACCATGGGGTAGTAGTCATGAAAGAACATTTGTTATGTACATAATCAGTTTAAATTCTTAAATGTGATACTTTATCCCCTAGGGGGTTGAAAGTTAGTGTAATTGGAGCCTGTGTATATACATGTAATTAAGTGTAGTGGGTTACAAGGTACTGATTTGGAAGAAGTCTGTTTCTCAGTTTGATCAAACAGTCATAGAAGAGCAATTGTTATGCACAGAATCAATGTATGTTTTTAAATGTGATACTTTATCCCTACGGGGTTAAATGAGGAGTGTAATTGGAGGCTGTGTATTTAAATGTACTTAAGTATTAATTGCTTCTTCTAATTAAGGCAAGTATTTCTTGTAATGTGTTACCCCTTGAAGGCATTGGCAAAGACATCAGAGTAAAATTAACTTGTGTGAATTACTGGCTGTTTGTATTTTTGTGTACTATATTCACTCATTGTAGTTGTTTTGCTAAGAGTCACTGTATATGTCTGGCCATTGTGTATGGCCTATCATGGTTTTGTAGCAGCGTACTGTTCACTTATTATTTGGACTGGGGGGGCAGATATGAGTGTCATGGGTCCTTTTGTATCCAACTGTGCATGCTGCCCCAGTTATGGGTTGTCTATCAGTAGCATATATTTGGTATGGGCATTTAGAGATTTAGAGACATGTATATCATATATATATATATATATATATATATATATATATATATATATATATATATATATATATATATATATATATATATGTATATCTATATATATATATATATATATATATATATATATGTATATCTATATCTATATATATATATATATATATATATATATATATATATATATATATATATATATAGGTTTATTATCATAAAACTGCTGTTTACATACCTGCCATCCATCTGATTGTCATTTACAATGTCGAAAAGCCATTAAACTGCATATTCAAAAGAACAAATCCATTATTTCACCGAGGACTGGATTTTGAACTACTGAACGGTGCACAAATGAATCTGACAAGCTGTGATGATGAAAACATGGATGCTATGAAGATCTGCTCGTCGCAGTAAAGAAAACGGAAATATAGGGTGGGACTACTAGATGACACAATTAATGAGCTAACGTCATGAAGACTGTCATGAAAGTTTTGTATACTGCGTAACAAGTGGATTTATCACCTTACAGCCTACGGATAATCTGGAGACCTAAGGAGAGTAATTTAGGAGTGTGGAAGGGTGAGTAAAACCGGGATGTGAGTAGGTTGTTTTAATGACTAATGTCAATGACAGTGAATTCGCTGAAGTTATATCATATATTGTTATGAAATCTCAGTATGAACATCATTATGCTAGTAAATATTGCTGTAATTATTAATTGTGCATTGTAACATGACAGCTACAAGATGTTATATAGTAGGTTTAAGTGACATTGAAAAGCATCTTGCTGTAATGTTTCTATAAACTGTGTATATGTTTTTGGAATTGTATCAGTTGTTCTGCAAATAGTGTAGTCTGTGTTTGACATTGGCACTAGATGCATCAGCATACAGTGTATGTGTGCTTTGACAGTTGTCTGTAGACTGATATTTAAGGTTACTTACATAGTAGTAGGAAAATTCCTGTAAGCTGTATGCAGTATTCTCTATGAAACGTTTGATGAATGAAGCAGTGATAGAGTTGACAGTGATTTGTTTTTACGTTGTGAAGCACACATTCAAAAAGCATTCTGCATGCTGTTATGTACCTGTGGAGGCATAAATGATGGCTGTATAGTGTTCTATTTAGTGATTACTAGTAGGCTTTTGTCGCTCGAAAACATGTATCAGCTTAGGTGTCTGTCTGTATAGCTCTGTAAATAGTAGTGGGAAATGGTACATGTCAGTAAGTGTATTGTAATAATGTTTGTCCATTAGGAGATGTCTTCCATTGCTAATGCAGTCCCTTTGTCATGGGTTGTGTACGTGTTACTTGTGATATATACAAGTTATACAGGCCTGTATTACATCGTAGTATTAGCGTTCATTCTTAGTAATCACGGTACTGTTGTTGATTTGTAGGTGTGCTCAAGTACTATGACAGACCAACCGAATGTGAGTTATCCTGGTATTATTGGCACTTTGTATGGCACGGTGAAATCACAGAAAGGTCGCCCAATTCTTTGTATTGATGGTTATCAATACTACCTTGAAAAGAGTAACCCTGAAAAGAATTACTGGTGTTGCACTCAGAAGGCAAGGCAGAGGTGTAAGGGCCATTGTATAACAGAGAAGTGTGCTGCTGAGGAGAGGCTACTGAAAAGCATTCGCCATTTTCACACCAGATGTGGTCAGGATAGAGCAGACTAGGATATGGGAAGCCATTAAAAGGTGTGCTGAACAGACTCTGTAGGATCCATGTAGGATTGGGTCAGAGGTCCTGGCAACCACGTCCACTGATGTAGTGACCACCTTGAGTAATACTGATGCGCTTAAGCAGAGTGTGCATAGGGTGAGGCATAGGAACAGCACAAATCCCAGATTAGACCTGAAATATGTAAGCCTGGAGATGATACCATTGAAGCAGGGACACTTCATCATTAACACAGTGCACTCCACAGCCATACCTATGATGTTGTGTTTCTCACTAGAGAGGGTATTCTAGGCCTGATATGTAGTTCTGAGTACATTCTTGTGGATGAGACATTTCCCATTAGCACCAGTGAGTATAAACAGGTGTACTCTGTTCACTGCAGCTTGGATGGTTCCAGCAACAGCAAGGCAGTACCTGTAGTGTATGCCATCTTACTGTTCAAATGCAAGGAGTGCTATGATCAATTCCGGGCAACCCTGATGGCATTATGTGGGGACTTCCATCTCAATTTCCAGCCCAGGATGGTACTAAGTGACTTTGAGAAGGGAGCAGTGAACAGCATAATGAAGCATCTACCTTACAGTAAGGCCAAGGGATGTTGGTTTCATCTGTGCCAAATTATCTGGAGGCAGATCCAGAAGCTTAACCTGATGCAGGTGTATGGCACAGATACTCAATTTGCGCTGTTATGTAAGCAGAAGCCTGTACTTGCTTTCATATGCACGGAGCACATTATGGACACTTTCACATTGATTGGGGAGGTGTTGGGGGAAAGGGATGCCCCTCTATATGACCTCTTCAAAAACAACTACATTTTAGGGAGGCCAAGACAGTATGGCATGAGGGGTTCCACGTCAGTGAGACAACCTCCACTATTCGATGTCCCTTTTTGGAATCAGGCTGAGACATCTACCATGGGCTACCCTAGGACCCAGAGCACAGTAGAAGGATGGCACTGTAGGCTGAGGTCTCTATTGGGTAAAAAGAAACTGTACATCACAGATGTGCTGCATGCTATTTGTTTGTAACAAAACCATTTGGAGGATGTTAAACAGAAGTTTCTGTGTTGTGTGCCAGCATCTCCAAAGAAACGTAGGCTGTCTGACAACGAACATATGGCTGGCTAAATGGGATGAACTAACACCATTAGGCTTTGTATAATTCATGACACACCATTGCTCATTCTGATATATGTGCCATTACATTTAATGTGTGCTATATCTTAGTGGCATTACAGTACAAACTTTGCTGTTATTATTGCACTTTGCTTATTGGGACGTGGACTGCTTCTTTTATATTACAGAGCACTTGCACTTGATGGAAATCACTAATTGAGGAAGGAAATCATGTTTGATGTGGAAATCTAATGCACATACACAGGGAAAATGTCATTTAAAGCTGGATCACATATATTCGGTGTTTTACCGCAAATTGGATGGAAATGTCATGATTCGACATTTTTGACATTTACACACACACACACACACACACACACACACACACACACACACACACACACACACACACACACACACACACACACACACACACACACACACACACACACACACAAGCATCAGTATTTATTGGTAATATATCTATATATTCTTATACTGTTATACATATATATGTATCTCCACACATATCTATCTCTCTATATATGTAAATATATTTTTTCATGTATATATTTGCAGATAATCATTCCTCATAGAACAGTGTGTCTTTCCTATTGTAAACTGACTGTACTGCATGATATGTTGTAAAAACCATCCTAGCATCTCACAGATAAGTAGGCCTAGTGGTAAATTGCTGTGACTATGGTGTATAGCGCCCTGGGCTCAAGATTGAGCACATTTGATTATTTTGTTACTGGCCAGAAGAAAGACTGCTGGATACAGAGTGATTAAGGCACTTTTAAGCAGTTGTAAGCAGGTTTGCCCGGGTTTGCTTGGTGCTAAGCGGCACTAAAACGGTTAAATCGATAGGTGCTTAAACTGTGTAGGCTTTGCTTACCGATGCTTACCAGTGCACAGATATGCTTAGCAGAGCTAACTACTGGTTATCATTCACATTTAAGCAATGTGTAAACCTGCTAAGCATAGCGCAGCCCTGGTAACCATTGCTCACATTCCAGTATCATAAAATAGTACAGTAATGACATCAGGTAATAAGTTTATTTAATTTCCTATACATAACATGCTTTTATGTGCTCTTATTACAGTAGCAAGGGGTGTGACTATACTGTACAGGAGACTTACATGGGTAGTATCACGTTTTCTGTTTTTATTATTTTTGTATACATGGGTAGTATCACATGTTATATACAGTCACACTTGCATGTTACACCAGTTACAGTACACTGGTGAATGAATATGATTCCACACATATTGTATTATGATATTAGTACTTTTGACACTGATTTTCCATGTAAGATTAGATTGCCTATTGTAATACTCCAACCATGCACCTCTGCATGCAGAACTGGGACTCTGAGTACTACGCTATCTTGTTCTTGGTGTTTCAGCTGTATATTTTTATGTATCCCATATTGGATATTAATATGATATTATTATATTAACTGTAGAGTACTATGTTTTTTGGCCATGTCATTGAGGACTGCTGTCATGTAGTAATGGCATACATTTCAGTTTCAGATTTCTATACTTCATGACATTCATCCTAATGCATAACGTGTTTGATGTCCACTTTCTGTTTGTCCTCTGTGCAGATGTGCAGATGTGCAGATGTCAGGTATTGCTAAGAGCATACAACTATGTAGGTGCCCACATAGTTTTGTACTGTGGGCCTGGACACTGCTGCTAGCTCTAACAAATGGGACATCTTTCATGTGGGACTTGGCCCTTTTACAGAGGTTGTGGGCTACAGATTTACAGACAATAGGTGGGAATAATTCACAGGGCAGCACAACATGGGGGGACACATCTCCAGCATTGTGAACAGATTCTATGTCATAATCAGTGTTTTTATACACATGGTGGGTTGATAGGTCGACAGAGTTTGTGTGGATATGCATTGAGTGACATCTTGTCTGACAGTGATATGTCTCTGACATACCTCTCCACTGGCATGCTGTCCACAGACTGGACACATGTTTCCCTGTTATATTTTGTCTGTTCCCCAGACAGTTGTTTTCCTTGGAAAATCAGTCAGAGACTCTGGGGAAGGCAGTCAGTAAATATTAATATCCATTGGTATTACTGACTTCATATTCCTCATAAAAGATATGTTGCAACAAACCCAGTAACATCAGCAACTGTCTAAATTTCTGATAGAAATATGTCCAGCCTATGCCTGTGTTTATGCCTCTGTCCCCAGATGATGTCAGGCTATGCCCAGATGTCATGCACTATGAGGCTCAGACATATTTAGTATCATGATTTCTTGCCTTCATTCCTCCTACCATTGCAGTGATATTGTAGACCCACAGACATGTTACAGGGAAGAGGCCATAGATATCAGTCCTGAGCCTGTACATCCTGAGGTGAACTGTACATTTGAGAGGTCTGTGTATGTCTGGCCATTGTTGACAGACTGTCAGGATTGTGTACACATCAAGTGTACATGTTATTTAGGCTGTGTATGGAGGGGTAGATGTATGTGTTATGGCTCCTTTTTTATCTGACTGTGCATGATGCTCCAGTGTCTGCTGGTCTATTGGCTGTATGCCTTTGTATGGGCAGACTGTGATGTGTCCTGCACCATGGTCAGTATTCAGACTACACTGAGAATTGGGCAACTATATGTAGGGGTAGTGCGTGACTGGAAAAGTATTATGTATTTTTTCACACAGTCTGTATACACTACTGTTCACCTGACCTACTGGTATGTGACTTTGACTGTGGAGGCATTAGTTGTGGGAATGCACTTTCACACTGGTGTCTGATTTTTGGTGCTGTAACATCCCTGTAGTGCCTGGCATCCCAAAGGGGGATGACAACATATTCTTTGACACTGAGCTTAAGGACATGGCTCTGACACCAGTCATTGGTCTCAGTGAGGCCTTTCTGTAGGATGTCAACATCACTTGGATAGTTAATAGCTCCCAACTTGCAATTGTCTGCAAACATTGTCAGCCAGAGTCCCTTCATATTGGCATGGACTTCAGAGAGGTTGATATCAAACAGGAGAGGACTCAGGACTGAACCCTGTGGAACTCCACTCATGACTGGTCAGCAGTCTGACTTGGGGCCAGCTACTTTCACACTGTGGGTTCTATCTGTGAGACAGTTTGCAACCTACCTACTGTTATAGGAGTTGATGTGTAGATTAGTGAGTTTATCCATGATTCCTGAGTGAGGAATTTTATCAAAGGGCTTGGCCAGATTGAAGTAGGCTGCATGAATTAGCTTGCCTTCATCCACAGCTCTGGTGACTGACTCAAAGAAGTGAACCAGGTTAATTGAACAGGCATGATCTACCCTTCACAAAAGCACACTGTGTGGGATCCTGAGTCTGGAGATTCCCATATCCCTGTTTCTTAGGTCCATGACAATGCATTCCAGAGCTTTGCATGACAGCCTTGTCAGGCTAATGGGGTGATGCTTCCAGGGTCTGCAGCCACTCCCCCTTTGTGGACAGGGATAAATGTAGCAGTGCACCAGTCAGTAGTGATAAAACCTGAGGTGAGGCTGTGATTGGGCAGGGCACACCGGTGAGGTAGCAGTTCACTCTGTAGTTCATGCAGAAGACAGCCAGGGATATTGCCAGGTCCAATAGAAGCTCTACTCTTGGCCTTGGACAGTGGTGTTTTAAAACAAGCAGCAGTACTACTGGTTGCTTGGCAGTGTACTGGTATTGTTGGTATTGCCATGGAAATTCTTTACATAACTATAGGGGACCTTGCGGTTGTCTTTACTGTGAGCTGCAGTTCTGTTTTCACAGCTATCTTTAGAGTATATAATGAGGAATCTTATCTTTCAGTTGAGGCCGATAAGTCTTGGGACTTCACCTTATTCCATATCAGTTTCCCCCTTCTGTTGTAGAGTTTATTTGGGCAGGGGACCCACCATATTGGCTTCCTTTTTCTGGAGGGGAATGTCTTGTTCCTTTTGGGTATTATGGAATCCATGGATTTGTGTACGTGTTCGTACTGAATTGGTGTGTGATTTGGAGGTCATGCAACTAGTGTCCATTTGCATGGCTGCCATACATTTAGCCACCTCTGTTTTTTGGAGGCCAAAGTTAGCTTTTTAAAGGTTTTTCATGGCAGTTGCCTTTGCAGGGGGATGGGAGGGATGTGGATTCCTAAGGTGATGACATTGTGGTCAGATCTAACCATGGTAGAGTTGACTATTGGTGTACAGCAACAGTCCCCCATGTTAGTACTGAGTAGGTTAATGATGTTGTTACTTGCAGTGGGTGTAAAAATGAGCTGGCCCAGGCCATTGGAATGAATGCATTCCAGGAAACATTGGGCAAGAGCATTGCTACATGACTAGCTTTCACAGTTAATGAAGGGGTAGTTAAGGTTAACCAGTATGAGAGTGTTTAGTTGGAAAGTATTATTCTCCAGGGTGCTTAGGAACATGGGGTTTCTCTCTTGGGACATGGTTGGGGACCTATAGCAGGCTACAACTTGAATTGTTATCTTACCCTATGTTAGCTACACCTATAGATTCTGTGATGCATTATGTTGGGCTACCAGTATAGACGTGTGTGCATCCTTTGTGAATAAGGAGTGCTTCGAGTGAGTACCTTTTGAGATTTAGACTTCTAGTGTTGAGCACATGACCCTCAGATTCAATTTGTTTGTAGCTGTTATATATTTAGGTATGTTTATATGTGTATGTAAATATATATATATATATATATATATATATATATATATATATATATATATATATATATATATAGTTTCACTTCAAAATCCTGAAATATCACAATCCTGAATTTCAGAAAACTTCATAATCTGGAAGTACAAAATCTTGAAAATTCAAAATCCTGAAAACTCAAAATCCTGAATCCCAAAAGACTGAAAACACACAGGATACATATACTGACTATATAGAACACAAACCAGATTACATTCCACCAAATATAAGTGGGGAGGGGCAAGTGCCACTGCACTTCCCCATGTGGGGGGCTGCACCACCACACCCCCTGCTTCTTAAATATATCAACTCCAAGATTGCACTTCACTACACATTCATGAGTTATGTTGTAGTATAGCAAGTTAAAAGGGAATGTTACTAAGATTACAACAGGCAATCATGAACACATGTGATGGTATGTTTGACATTTTTTTCTGTGAAGTGCAATCTTGGAGTTTATATATTTAATTAGCAGGGGATGTGGGAGGTGCAGACCACCACATGGGGGTGCAGGGGGGCTTGCCCCTGGCCCATACTTGGTGAAAAGTGCTATCCTTTGTCTTGTTTGTGTCTCTTTGTGTCCTTGTATTGGAATATTGTCATTCTTTGTGTCCTATATATTTTCAGTATTTTGTGATTCAGGATTTTGAATTTTCTGGATTTTGGGTTCCAGATTATGAAGTTCAGAATTGTGATATTTCAGGATTCTGATGTGAAACCATGTGTTTGTATATATATATATATATATATATATATATATATATATATATATATGTGTGTGTGTGTGTGTGTGTGTGTGTGTGTGTGTGTGTGTGTATGTGTGTGTGTGTGTGTGTGTGTATGTATATACTTTTATATATATATATATATATATATATATATATATATATATATGTATATGTTTATATTTTACATGTATATCTCTATAGATATTTTGTGTATAGATTTATCTACATATATGCATCACCATACATAAATACATGTATATATAGAAATCCTGACTGATTCTACAGGATCTTTTCCCTACTGTTGAATGACTCTGCTGAATGATATGTTTGAAATAACATCACACATGTCTCCATCTCAGATGGCTTAGTGGTAGATTGTTGTGGCTATGGTGTGCAGGGTCCTGGGTTCAAGACTTGCAAGGGCTGCTTATTTTGTTGCTGGGCAGAACAAGGGTTGTTGTATACAGAGTGATCAAGTCACTTTTAAGCAGTTGTAAGTGGGTTTGCTTGGGTTTGCGCAGCGGTAAGCAATGCTAACTTCTGGTTAACTATGCTTACACACAGTTAGCCCTTAAGGTGCTTAATCTGAGTCAGCCTCACTAAGCACAGCACAGATGTACTTACTCCCACTTACTACTGCTTACACCAACTTACCCCATTGCTACTTTCTTTAAAAAAAAAGAAAAAAGGGGGTGATACGAAAGTGGTGAAAAAAGGGGGCATTTAGAGGAGAAAACATTATGAAAAATAGCTAGGGATGTGCAGGATGGATGTAGGGAAGGTCCATAGCTGTTCATTTCTTCTACAGCAACAGCTGTGCATATATACAGAATTTGGAGATAAATTTGAACACTCACACCCCTGAGAGAGGGGTGAGGACAACAATAATGTGTTGTGAAGCCAATTAGACCAGATTACATGCGGCCACTGGACATGTGTGTGAAATGGACAGCTATGTATGGGGCAACATTTTTTTGTGGGAACAGATTGCCCTTTTTTATAAGGTGAGAATGGGATGTTGGGGAAGGATAATAGGTATATTTGGGTGGTAGGTTGGGTAGGTAGACAGACAAGACAGACAAGACAGCAGACAGGGGTGGTATATGACACATGTGGGGGGGGTAAACACCTTGGACAGGGAGGGGGTGGTTAGTAATCGGACACCCACGTGCCCCCAAATGGATATAGTGGGACTGAGGTCCCCACCTATGGGCAGTCGCCACTGCACCCTCACGGCCCCGAAGGTGGCTGTGCTGGGGGCTGAGCAGGAGGGGCAGGCTGACCCTCTAGATGCACCACGCTACCCTCAAACTGGCATAGCAGATCTCCAAATTCCTTGTGAAGCTTGCTACACACCAGACCCCAGGCCTGGCTTTGGGTGACAGTATCAGGTCTGTGCCCATGCCCATAAGGGGATGAGCCCCATCCCCTGAGGTGGTTCCACCCAAAGGTGGTGCAGGACCAGCAGACGTGGAGGTCCTGGGGTGGGTCCCAGACATTCTGGGGACCAGTGCCATGGCCAGATGAGGCAGGAGATGTGAATCCACTAGGATCAGCCTTCTCAGACATGCTATGGTGTTGTAGTTATAGAACATATGTTGGTTAGTCATGCAAAACACATTCCAGGATTAGTTATAACAGCATGCATGAGCATTCCCATTAAGCTAAAACAACAGATTTGGGACAGTTGCATAGCAAACAGAAGATGTGCATATATGGAACCACAGCAGGCATTATAACAGCATGCAGGTTACGTTGATAACAACAGGCCACCAATGATAGCATTTGAATAAGGGACATTGATAGAAAAACATTTCAATATTTGTAGAATAATAGGGTCCCAGCAATAGGTTTGGAGAAAAACATACCCATTGATTTATGTGTTTAGATTATTGGTGCAGATAAGGTGGGGGAGAGACAGAGAGATGTCAATTAACAGCTGTATATGCTTGAAGTGCTCACAACTTTAATGATCATTGCTCTAATAATTACTCTACAGGTATTACCTCACTTTACATCGAACTATGGCCTTGGGTTGGGTAGTGGTATGATTGTACACAGTGTATGATTACAGGCTTTTTACAGCTCATTTATACCTTTTCTTACCTGGCAGACCTGTGGAGGAAATATCCATTAATACTACCTGACTGTTACACATATTCACATAGTCAAGGTTACATATGTGCAGTCATAAGTGTGTGTGCTAGTGCCATAATCCACCTTGATTTATATCGGTCACCCTGGGTGTTGGCTGCTGTGACCACTAGATGTGACAGTGTGACCCTTGTGGGACATTTCTTGGAGGGGACTACTTGGTGTATGTACTTCTCTTGCTGTCATTTACTGCCTTGGGGTTTGACAGTGGATGTTGTACACAGTGTATAATTACACGTTTCGTACAGCTTATTTATTTATTTATTTATTTTATTTATTTTATTTTACATTTGTTAACCGGGAAATTCCGACTGGACCAGGTCCATTTTCAGCGGAGGCCCGGGGAGAAAAGCTCCAACATCAAGTTATACAAATACAGTACATCCAGCATAATACACAAAACAGGTTACATCATGTATGCTGAGCATAGTAATATAACAAGAATTAATAAAAACACTCCAGGTAAAAGATATAGAACATGGGTAAAAAGACAATGTCACTCATACTTTGGTAAGAAAAGAAAATATATCAAGTAAGATTCTACAGTTAAAAGTACCCTTTCAGATGACCAAGCCTACAGGGAATCAGAGCTCCAGCATGTGATCAGAGAGGAATTTGGGGAGTTAATAGTAGCATGGGTAGGGTTATGTGATACAAGGGCATAACCATGTACTAAGAAGGTGCGATTTGAGGGAGTTTTTGAATATGGATGTGGAGGGGGCAGTGGACACAGATAGGGGAAGAGAGCTCCAATTTCTGGCAACGGTGTGGGAGTAGAGCGCTTTCCCTGCATTATTGTTAGCCTTGGTGATGGAGAGGAGAGATTTTTCACTGGATCTTAGGTATCGGTTTGTAGTATAGATAGTAAGTAGGTTGGATAATGAGGGGTTTTTCAGGATATTTGAGAATATTGTAGGCTGTGCCCAGCTGGTGATAGTTAAGTAGCTGTGGTAGCTCAAGCCATTTTAGTTCTTTTAGTGCAGCACAGTGATGGGTTCTATAGGTTGAGTTAGTAGCAAACTTGGCTATTTTATTGTAGCATGATTCTAGTTTGTCTAGGTCACATTGTCTGATTTGGGTAAAGATTGGTGCTGCGTATAATAGAGTTGAGAGGAGGTGGCTTTGTGCAAGAGTGACTCTTGCTTTTGTGAGAGAAAGGACTTATGCCTGTATAGGGAGCCTAGTTTTTGTGTACTAGTTTTATGGTATGTGAGATGTGAACATCAAAGTGGAGATTATTGTCTATTTCAATGCCCAGAAGTTTGGTGTGGTTAGAAGGGAGATGGTGGTGCCGTCATTAGAGGTTATGGTAAAGGAGAGGGTTTTTTATCTATTAGGGTAAATAGTAGCAGTTTTGTCTTTTTGGGATTTAGAATTAGTTGGATCCCAGATATCCATTTTTCTACTGAGATAAAGGTATCTTGTGTGAGTGTACGTAGGGTGGTGGGAGATGAGGCGGAGCAGATCAGAGTTGAATCATCTGCATATTGTATGAGTGTGGCATGTTGTGTAGAGCATTT
The DNA here is from genome assembly GCF_019279795.1 of Protopterus annectens. NCBI lineage: Eukaryota > Metazoa > Chordata > Ceratodontiformes > Protopteridae > Protopterus > Protopterus annectens. The sequence continues at coordinate 17,210,838 of NC_056740.1, forward strand.
GAGGTTATTTGTGAAAATAGAGAACAACAGCGGGCCCAGTATAGAGCCCTGTGGGACACCTATGGTGGCTGGAAGTTGTGTAGACAGAGTTCCTTTCCACTGGACTGATTGTTGCCTGTCAGACAAGTAGCTTCTGAACCAGGCCATAGTAGAGGAGGTGAAGGATAATGATGTTAGTGAGTCTAGTAGAATGGAGTGGGAGACCATATCAAATGCTTTTGAGAGGTCTAGGAAAATGGCTGATACATATTTGTTATCATTCCTGTGAAGGTTTATATAATTAGTGAAAGATAAAAGGGCTGTGGTAGTGCTGTGATGTGGACGGAAACCGAGTTGTGTGGTAGATAGTAGATTGTGTGTGTTAAGAAATGTCATCACTTGCAAGTGGATGCATTTCTCAAGAATTTTGGATAAGGGGCAAAGGATGGCAATAGGTCGGTAGTTGGAGAATTCATAAGAAATACCTCCTTTATGGAGAGGAATGATGCGAGATACTTTTCTTACCTGGCAAACCTGTGGAGGGAATTTCTGTTCACAATACCTGACAGTTTATACACATTTTCACATATTCTTGGATGAGATTATGCATACAGCTTAATAGCACTCCTGGGAATTTGAGCCATGCCAGTTTGTGCAAAAACAGAACAAAAGGTTGTGTTTTATCACATTGAGCTACTGAGGAAATGTTGATTTCTTCCTGACTGTTTTCAGTATAATAGTGTGCTGTTTGGACAATCTCCCTTGTAATTCTGAAATTCATGCATGGCAGATGCTTGTTATAATCTGTAGTCAGACCTTGACATATTACAGTATGAAAAAAATGGTTAACTCGTTTAACATAGCGAAACAGCTTTAAAAAAAGCAATGGAGAAAGGAAAATCTTCTTTGCTTTTTTTAAAGCTATCTCGCTATGTTAAACTCTTTTAATATAGTGAGACAAGTTTTTAAAAGCAACAGAGATCTTCCTTTCCCCATTGTTCCACACACGGTTCTGATGTACTGCGTAACCATACGCATGCACAGTACATCAGAATTGCCGCAGAATACTGGACAGCTGCGGAAGGGCAGCAAGGAGGCATTATACAATGTCATTATTTAAGAAAAGTAAGTATGTTTTTTGTCATTGTATAATAGCAATAACCCACTTCTGGGTGTGGGTAATGCTGGATTTACCCATGGTTGTCTTTGTTTGGCCACTCAGGCTTTGCCCTCATGACCAAACCACACCAACCATGGGTAAATCCAGCATTATTCACACCCAGGCATGGGTTATTGCTTAAGTACCCATCATCAGTGTAACATTGACACAAGAATAACTAATACAACACAGTATAACACAAAAAAAACAACAATATAATACAGTATAAATTATCAGCAAATAATCTCCCAGCAGAATACCTTAAGATGTGTGCCACTTCCATAGCCTATCCTGTGTCTCTTCTAATTAATAGATCTATCAAGGAATCATACATTCCTTCTCTATGGAAAAAAATCTTCATAAATCCCCTTCATAAATAAGGAACCTCATTTGATATAACCAGTTCAGACCTATCACCATATTATCCCCTCAATCAAAAATTCTGTTGAAGTGCATTCATGAGCAACTTCTTCAAACTATTTTTCTGGAAAAGCTTTTGACCCCCACACGGCATAGTTTTAGACCCACTCATAGCACTACCATGGCCTTATTTTTTACAGATACTATTAGCAAAGCCAGAGATGAAGGAAACCTGTTTCCTCTGCATTCCTTGATCTCTCTAAAGCTTTTGATCTAATCTCTCACCAAAAACTCCTCTATCAACTGTCTTCCATCAGGCTATCACAACCCACAATACTATAGTTTAACAACTATTTAACTGATAGATACATGTCTGTTAAATGGCTTTCTGCCTTTTCTCCCCTTTCTTCCTTCCTTCCTGTCAATACTGGTATGCCACAGAACTCCATTCTCAGCCCTCTACTCTTTAAAATATATTCAGTAACGATTTACATAAATCCTATCAGCAAGGTTCCCTCATTCAATGCACTGATGATTCAACCATAATATACATTTCTAACAATGTAATACATCTTCAGAGAATTACTCAAGAAGCCTTTAACTGTTAAAAGTTGGCTGCTAGATAATCACCTGCTATTAAATGCAAAAAAAATATCATAACTACTTCTCTTTTTTTTACAAAATTGCATTTACATGAAAAAGCAACTTTAAAATTTCTTCTTTAAATAATACCATGCTTGAAGTTACCCCACATATAAAACATCTTGGCATGACAATTGACAATGATCTTAAATTTGATTTACATAACCACAACAACATCAAGAAAACCTATCAAAAACAGTAACTCCAGCTACCATTTACCTTTTACTCTCTCTCCTGTATGAAGCCCTATCATGAACAACCTACAAGCCTCACTTAGTTCTAAACTTGTACAGTGCTATAACAAAGTTGCCAGATTTGCTTGCAACACACCTTACCAGGCACACCATTGTTCAGCACTAAAAGCTCTTAAATGGTTTGAGCTTCCTCACCACCTAGCTTATACTCAGTTCATCTTAACCCATAAAAATCAGCCATTCCCCATTCTCCTGCCCAGCATTTAGACCACTTCTCCAATACTATCTTCTAAATCGTCCCTTCAATCAAGAAATAACTGCTTACCATCTACAAACCACAAAGGACTGTTTGGGTCAGTCTCCCTTCTAATAAAGTAGCTAGAACTTGGAATAAAATTCCTATTATCAATCAGGTCTATCAGACACCTTTATTTTTTCAAACCATTACAAAAAGACTTCTTGTCTGCCTCCTGGGTTTGTCCCTGCTCTTCATCTGGAACATAACCCTCTAACACCCTTCATCACCTTTCTTATACCTCCCTTTAAAGCACTAAATCACTTAACCTCCTTATCCCCTTCTAATACCTCACTTTATTGTAATTCTTAAACTACTGTACCTACTTCTAATTAGCACAACCAAATTACTGTTCCATCACTACTCCTCTGCTAACATTCAAATGTGCTTATCTTCTCTAATACCTTATTCTACTAAATTTCTTAAATTACTCCTGCCAATCTTATATACCACTCTTCTATCTGTAAAGTATCAATAAGAGGCTTGTAAATTTAATGTTTGTGAATAACCATACCAATTTTATTATAAAATGTGTTATTGTAAATGTTGATTCCATGAAATATGATACCTTGGAGCTTTTATCCCAGGCCTTCCACTAAAAAAGGGCACCTGTGTCCAGTTGGACTTTTCTGGTAAACAAATGTCAATAAATAAATAAACAATATATTTTTTATTATTTGTTTTGAAGTTTCAACCATTCCAGTAATCATAGCATAACTTAACATTAATTAGGCTGAGGGAATACGATGGCATTCTAGCTTGAACTTGTCATGTAGTGGAGATCTAAAGAGGCATATGTTGGTATGATTTTTTTAATGTACTAATGCACTTTATTACAATAATTTATTTTATTTTTCTTTTCATGTCAAGGTTTGGACATTGCTGCAAGTAAATTTAATTTCTTCAGTACACCCCCCCCCCGTGATTCTTATAAGTTTAATTTACTTTGTCTGTCACCTAGTTCAGGAATTGTGCTATAGCTTAGTATTAATTTAATTGTAGGAATATATGATCTTGCTACTGTTGGGATTTGAAGGTGTAGTTTACAGCAGTTGTAATGTAGATGCATATGTACTTTACGGTATTGTTTCACTTCTTGTATTCCATAGGTGCCATTGTAGAGTGGTGGAGCAAGGACTTGTAACAGGAAACAGGACTGGGAATAGTCTTTGTATAGAAGAGTATAGCACTTTCTCATAAAACTTTAATCTTGTAAGGAAGGATTTCTTATTGAAAGCCAAAACAGCATGAAATGAATTATGACTGCTTCAACAGGAAAGCAATTAGTAATCGCGTAGGAAGGTACCAGTAATGATGCAAGCTATTCTGCTATATGATGAAATTTCTTCATTTGGTTCAATTGCCAGTTATTGTTATTAGTGAGCTGTATGAACTATTTCTAGCCAACTGAATCTATGCTCTTAGCCAATCAAGTAGTTATTTCTATGGAGCTGAGTTTTAGTAGTGATATATATACACTAGTACCAAAGGCACTTCATAAAATAAAAGTTTTAAAATGGAAGCACCTCAAAAATAAATAAATAAGTTGAATTGGATAATGGATGTCATACTAGTCTGGATTTAAATAGTAGTTTAATTGTTGCTAGTTTGTGAATCTAGTTTTAGTATTATTATAATCTAGTTTTTACTTGTATAATTTAGATCAACTAGATTATTAAACTCTTCCCAACTTAATTAAAAATTTAATTCTTTCAAAATTTTGAAAATAAATTTGGTGAGTTTAATTTGTTAGTAATAAATACTTCTGCAAGGTGCCATTTGGTCACCTTTTCTAATATTACAAAGATATTTCAATATGTGATATTTCAATTTTATAATTAATTCCTCTCCATAAGTCACAAAATTTACATTGTCACACCAATTAGCTAATTAAATTGTTTAGCTTTGTACATTGTGTGTTTGTGTGTGAGTGTGTGTATGCGTGTGTGTGTTTTCTTTGTCTGTTTCTATATAACATAGATATACTATTCTTTAGGAACTTCCATCTCTGTAAAACCTTAGAATGAATATGTATAAATGTAACTACTATTCATGTATAAATGTAAATAGAAATGTAACTACTGTTTGTGTATAAATGTAAATAGATATGTAACTACTCTTGTGTTTGACTGGAACTTAATATAATGCAATGTAAGCAAATAAACCTTTTTTCCCCAGACCTCCACTGAAAATGGGTATTACCAGGTTGGACATTCCTGGTAAACAAAGACAAATAAATAAATAAATAAATAAATACATGCATACATACATACTAGATAAATTTTGGAAGAAGTACCTTAGGGCATGACAAGTCAATTTATCATTAGTAACTGACTAGTAGATATATAATAAATTAATAATTATACAATGACCCCCCCCCCCATTAATATTCAAAAACGTGCATGCTAATTGGTAAGCATGCACATTGTAAATCAGAGTTAGAGTAATGGAAAAAGGTCCGGTCACCCAGACTTTGTCCATTACTATAACTCTTTTTTTACAGCAACGGAGAACGCAAGATCTCCATTGCTTCACACTGTCTCGCTATATTAAAGGAGTTTAACATAGTGGGTCAGCTTTAAAAAAAGCAACGGAGATTCTCCATTGCTTTTTTTAAAGCTGTCTCACTATGTTAAACTCCTTTAACATAGCAAGACTGTAAAAAGCAATGGATATCTTGCTTTCTCCGTTGCTTTTTTCAAAGCTGTCTCGCTATGTTAAATGGGTTTAACATAGCAAGACAGCTTTAAAAAAAGCAACAGAGATTCTCCATTGCTTTTTTTAAAGCTGCCTCGCTATGTTAAACACATTTAACATAGCGAAACAGTTTGTAAAAAGCAATGAAGATCTTGCTTTCTCCGTTGCTTTTGCCCACAGCTCTGATGTACTGCATAGGCATACTCATGTGCAGTACATCAGAACTGCCGCAGCATACCAGACAGCTGCGGAAGGGCAGCAAGGAGGCATGATACAATGCCATTATTTAAGAAAAGTAATTATTTTTTTCATAATGTCATTGTATAATAGCAATAACCCACTTCTGGGTGTGGGTAATGCTGGATTTACCCACGGTTGGCTTTGTTTGGCCACTCGGGTTTCGCCCTCGTGACCAAACCACACGAACCGTGGGTAAATCCATCATTACCCACACCCAGGCGTGGGTTATTGCTATATTAACATACTTGTCTGCCACCTCTACTATAAAACTCCAGCTTCTTAAAAGCAAAGATGTTGAAAAACCAAATAATAAAAAAAAAAAATAACTGAAACACAATTCGTTAGATTATTTGATATGAGGCTTCTGCATGTAGTGAATGGTATTTATCCCATCTTTATTACTATTGCATTTTTCACATGAAATTTACAGCAAATACATTCTAGCCAGCAACATCCACTGTCTAAACTCCAATTAAAATTGCATGTAATAATTTGAAGATTAAACCCTGGTAGAAAATGAAAAAAATCTCTAACACATATCATGTTGCTGTGTTTTGTTTTTCTTGTATAACTAAGTATTCTTTTTGCTGTTTAGAAATATTCAAGCTTGCATTTTACTGTTGATGCATTATCACTGTTTGTTGTTTATGTAACTCAGAGCTGTAGCAATCAAATGTTCTGTCCAAATTCCCAAAAGCTGGTGTCCTCTGCAACTTTGACTTGAAGAACTTGACTTGAGCAACAAAGCAATTGGCAACCAAAACAAACATGTAATATGCACAGAGCATATTTCTTCAGGCTTCAGAAATGAATTCTGGGCATTTACTCCCATACCATCAACATCTGCCAACTGGATCCCCCTCCCCTAACAGCTTGCAGCTTTCTGCCATTGAAAATTACATACAATTGTTATTGTGCCTTTTGGCTTTATCCTGTGCATGACGATCAAGCCTCTATCTCCTTTTGGCCTATTCATTCCAATAGTTATATCTGACAACAGTGGAATAAAGATAGACGGGTATTGCACCATTCCTATGAAATGCATTAATGAGGACTTACCTGGTGGATTTTGCATATTTACAATAACACATTCCTTGTCTCTCTCTTTCTCTGGTTGTAACCTGAATTTTATCCATATACTTCAGAGATAATACCTCAGGATGACATTATGCTTTGTTAATTTCAAAGCTTGGGATCTCAGTCTCCCTCTCTAACTTAATCAGTCTCACATCATGTTAGTATTTGGTATCATCCCGCAACAAAATGACATCACCTGTACTAACAACTCATAGTTGCATAGTTTAATGCATTGCATTATGCTCTGAAGACCTTTAAGAATACATAATACCTTCTCCCTGCATATATTTCATATCACCCATACATTCATCTAACCTCATTTTTGGAACTGGAAATACTTCAGTCATATCAACTACAGCTCTTTGAAAGAGCTCTGGTGCTAAATCTCAGAAATCTGTATTTGTCCAGTGGTATGTCTTACTCAGTAGTATGTTAAAGTTAAGTTTTGAACTTCATCTAGCTTGATTTGCTAAAAACTCTGAATACCTTAAGCACAGAGAATAATTTTGAATTATGCCTAGTAATAATCATATCTTTTCTATCCACAGTGATAATGTTTCTTCAGAATGCTTTTGTTAGAGTCCAAACCCAATTCTAACTTTGCCTCTCCTCACAATAGTTGGCATACTGTTAACCCATTTGTAGGCTTAGTCTGTTTACCAATTGTCCCTAGCTGTTTCCATCATTAAGCTGTTGTTCTATGTTTTCTCACAGATGTATAGGTGCTGTGTGGTGGGTGTATAACTGGTACAGCTTTCGGTGGTAATCAAATGCAATATTCTTCATTCAAGCAAAACAAACCTGTAAAAAAATCAGAACAGCTTGGTAGTTAGTATATTAGCATCAATTTTAGTGTATCACATTCAGAGCTGGCTCATGGTTAAATGGGGCCCTAGGCTGAGTAAAGAACTGCTGCCTCCAGCCATACCAATATATTATTACTTAGCTGTCTCTCCTCAGTCACCATAACACACTGTTCAAATCTATCACTGTGCATAGGATTCATAGTCAAATAGCATGCAGAGAAGCATTAATTATTGGCTATGTTGATAACTGCCAAGGACAGCCCACTTGAAGCAAGTGTCTCTTTTCAGGGACAACCCAGGAGCACTGCCTAGTGAAGTGACTTTGTCAAAGTCACACAATAGACAAATGAAGGTTTAGGAAATCTAACCCAGCATTAATGGAAGCAGCTCATTAGCAGCTCATAGCCTTTCTCATCTGCAACATTGTGCATTTCACACCCACATGCCTGCAGAACAGAAACTAAATTAAAAATATATTCACTGTTAAAATATTATCATTAAACTTTTGCACTTTATGTTGTCCAGTTTATTCACAACCAAAGAATAAATGGGTCTATGTCATAACACTGAAAACTCATAACACTGAAACTCATAAGGTCAAACCCATATCACTGAAAACTCATAACACTGAAAGCATGTTTTGCAGGGGGGGGCAAGCTCCCCTGCACATCATGTGTGGATAGCTTTGACCCCCCCCCCCAACTTATATATACTAACTCCATGAGTTCACAACCATGAAGAAAAAAAGCACCACATACACAGTGAATCAATGCTTAAGAGCAAGTTTGGACATCTACATATCTGGCGGTACAACATGATGCTGACCATCGCAATTCACACATACTGTACTAGACTTCCCTAATAACTCTTATGATAAGAAATGACACCATTACATACATTTTATAAAATTCTATACATTTCTACACTTAACAATTCTATACATTTCTGCACTTTTCAGTGTTATGAGTTTTCAGTGTTGTGAGTTTTCAGTGAAATGGGTTCGACCTTATGAGTTTAAATGTTATGAGTTTTCAGTGTTATAATAGGGACCCAAAATAAGCATAGTGTCAACAGGCAACAAAACAAGGAAGTCAAGGATCATACCCAAAAGAACATGATGCATATGATGATGCTCCTATGTACAATGGTTCATTCCTTCCTTTGCACTATAACTATTCCGGGATGTAGGATCTAAGTATTTTCACACACACACACACACACACACACACACACACACACACACACACACACACACACACACACACACACACACACACACACACACACACACAGTCCCTGGTATGACTATTTGCATCTCAGATGTTTGCTTGCAATCAAATGAATGAGCAATACATAAATAGTAACCTATAAATGTATTTCAGCTTGCTACTATAAGAAACATAAAGTATAGCACTCCCATGCTCTCCAAATGTCTTACCTCATTAATCAGAGACAAAGACTAAAAAACAGGAAAACAGGAAAAGATTTTAAATATTACTTTTATATACTTAGAACATTGCTAGTGTAACATGATTTAGACTAGCAAGAATTTTCAGAGGCTGTGAAGTCTGTAACTCACATTTGTCATTATTTAGTGATTGCAACCTAAAGCACTTTACTTTAAAACTACAAATTGTGCATGGAATAGGCCACAAAATTGACTCAAATCTGGGATGGTTGAAAAAATATGCCATTTGAATGCAGACACACAAACTCACACATGCACACACTTGTGCACACACACTTAAACACATGAGTGTGTGACTATCAATTCCACTTATATGACTGTGTGTATACTTCAGATATCTGTTTGAGAGCAGGAGAATGAATAAATGCATAAATAATAGTCTGGAAATGTATCTCATCTTAGTGATGTCAGAACCAAACAGCACAACTCATTGCATCTCTCCTTTACTCTCCTAACTTCTAAGCTTAAGAATCAGAGACAAAAACCCAAAATCAAGAACAGATTTTAAATATTTTTCTTATATTCTTAGAAATTTGCTAGAATGACAAGCTTTCTTTAGCAAGTATTTTCTGAGAGATACAAAGTCTGAAACTCAGATGTCTATTATTAATTAGCAACTGCAATCCACAGAAGTTTGCCTGAAAGTCATGCATTTTACAATGAACAAACGAAAACACCTCTCAGCTTTTTTGCTTGCGAATTCTGGCAAAGCAAAAATAATTGGGGGAATAAAAGTCCCAAAGGTACAGGTTATAAATATATAAAATTACTTATTTTATCTATTTATTGACCAGCTAAACTCACTGGAAAAATAATCCTTTTCTTGAAGTCTCACAGCAAACAAATGGAAATAGAAGGAATCAAACCCTGTGTTTTTGACTAACTACAGCAGTTCATAAACAAATCGGAACCTCAAGGGCCAGACAACTCAAATTCACTTAAAATGTTAACAGAGTAAAAAGTACTGCATGAGCATGGATATGCATTTCCTGAACAATGTAATAAAATTATGAAACTCTAATGACTGGCATTATTGACTAACTGCAGTCCTGAGTGATTTACCAGGAAAAAGTAATGAGAGATAGGGCAAAATATGAGGTAAAATCTGAGACAATCTGCAAAATCATTTACACATGAGTGGCAGACAGCTGTGATTCATTTAAAAAGATAACAGAGCAATGGGTGCTGCACAGACATACATTTTTTTTTTTTTCAAAACAGGTTTATTGTTTTAACATACAAGAGAAATATCATAACAATTTTATACAAGTAATTAAAAATAGATATGATTATAACATTCAACAAAACAACTAAAGTATTTACAAAGACATCCACTACAATCAGATCAATTAATTAAACTAAAATACCATGCTATTGAAATTAGGATTTTTTTAACAAATTTTGTAAATTATTCCATACAATATAATAAGATGTTTTTCTAGTTGTTCTTGACCTAATTGTGTTTATTTCCATATGGCACACTATATTCATAACATTTTTAAATTCATTGAACGAAGGAGGTGTATCTGAAATCCAATTTCTGGTTATTATTTTCCTAGCCACTGCTAGAATAGACCATAACAAGGGAAGCTTAACCTTTTTAACACTTTGAGGTACAGGTGTGTTGAATAATATAAGAGATTTAGAAATAATGAAATTATCTGTAAAAAGAGCCTGCAAAAATTCATTAATTGACTTCCAGTATTCTTTCAATTTTATACAGTCATAAAACATATGAGCCCAGTCAGCATTAATTTCTACATTACATCTCTTACATAGATTATCTTTATTGTTTATTTTATTCATCATCAAAGGTGTATAAAAAGATCTATGTAAAAATTTCCATGTATAAAGTCTCCAGACAATAGAAGACGTAGTTCTATAGGCAGATTCCAATATATATTGTTTATCTTGTTGATTTGGTGGGTCCCCATTAATAGAAGTGAAATAATTCCAGTATGTATCTACACTGTAAAAAGTTTCTTGTCTGATAATTTTATGTATGTATGAAAGTTTACCTTTATCAGAAACTTTATGTTGTAAATTTAATATCAAGTAATCAATCAGTGTTGGAATAGATTCTTTAACTGTTATAGACATTAGATCTATTTTATTAATGAGATGTTGTCTAAAGGTCTGAACCTCTAACCAGCAAGTTTCTCTTAGATCAAATTCTTGTTTTAAGAAATCTAGCTTTTTAACTTTATTATTAGATATCAACTGATACCAGTACTTTAGATCATTATCTATAGCTAAATGAGTTCCTTCAGAAGTAGATGACAAAAGCATACCCTGAGTATACATTATAGGAATATAATAAAATTCCATTCCCTATACTTAGGGTGCATGAATATAAAGTTACAATAGCTAATAATAATATTTAATGGGTAACAAACCATATGTTTAGGTGTAATAGGTGAAGTACAAAATTCCTTTAGTAACCATGACATGGAGTTATTTACAATCATATTTTTATGTGTTAAGGAGATTTTCATGAAGTGCATACTAATTAGCTCCCAATAATCTTTCCATTTTGCGACATATGACTGATCTATTAATAAAGTAATAACTTTTACAATAGAAGAGATAGTATATAAATTAAAGTCTGGAAAAGAAATACCCCTTGAGACCAGCTATTAGTATGTTTCTTTAATGCAATCCTAGGTCTATTAGGTGCCCATAGGAAATTTAACATTAGTGTATTCAGTTTCTTAATAATTATTTTTGTAGGTGGAAGTATTATTGATTGTATTAAGTATAAAATCTTGGGGAATATTATCATTTTAATAATTGTAAGTCTCTCCTCCATAGTAAAAACATATTATTCCAGGTATTAAAAAGATTTTGTATATTAAGAAAACAGGTATTATAATTATTATATATAATAGATTTAATATCTTTAGATAGTATTATACCTAAATAAGTTATCTGACCTGAATTGGGTACATATTTAGTAAAATCACTAATGAGAATATTTTTTCGTGTATATATAGGTAGTATTTTAGTTTTTTCTTCATTGAATATTAAACCAGAAATACTTTTAAAATTCATCATTTTATCAAATAGAGACTGCATAGAAGAATTAGATCCTGCTGATGTAATTAGAACATCATCTGCAACAAGTTGAATTTTGGATGTTGTATTTTCATCTATTTCAAATCCTTCTATGTCAGTACTGTTTCTGATCAAATTAGCCCAAGGCTCCATTACTAAAGTGAATAATAGTGGAGAAAGTGGACATCCTTGTTTTGTACCTTTAAAAATTGGTATTTTTTGTGAAACATATGTTCCTACCTTAATATAAGCCAATGTTCCTTTGTATAAATGCTCAATTAGATTTACAAATACATCTGAGAAGTTTGTGCACTTCAGTAAGGTAAACAGATAGTCCCAACTTACTGAATCAAATGCTGAACTTATATCAAGACTAATAAGTGTTAAATCTTTCTTTTTCCTATTTGCAAAATCAATTAATGTTAAAGTTCTTCTTATATTATCAAAAGTATTTCTATTTACAATGAAGCCTGTCTGATCTATATCTATAATGCCGGGATGATTGTCTTCAATCTATCAGCAAAAATACTCATAAACATTTTATAATCAACATTAAGTAATGAGATGGGCCGATATGAAGTACATCTAGTTGGATCTTTATTAGGTTTTAAAAGTGGCGAAATAAATGTATATTGCCAAGATGGGGGGGTTATTAACTCAGTTTGGGCCAAAATAAAAACCTTATGTATTAATGAATATGTACTTTTAGAAAGGATTTTATATATCTCTGGTGTAATACCATCATTACCCGGTGCTTTGTTTGATTTAAGCTTATTTATTTGTGTAATAACCTCTGTATATGAAATACTTTTGTCTAATAGTTTAATCTGTTGTTTATTAAGCTTTTTATTCATGTTTGTGGTTATAAACTCCTTTATTTTATCTTTAGGTTCCATGTTAATGTTATTATGGTTAATTTTGTGAAAGTGATTTCTAAATTCATCTAGTATTTCTGGTATACTAGAAACATTCTTCTTTTCCTTAGAGAAAAGATTTCTTTGATATGGTTTTGTTTATTCAACCTTTTGTTTTATTTTTAAGTCTATGTAAGTATTTGGGGCTTATTGAATAAGACAAAACTTGTATTTCTCTAAAGTTATTTTAACTTTATGAGTTAAAATTTCTTTGTATTTCTCATTTAGTTTGTTTATTTCTTCAATAACTTTCTTGTCCATAATATTTTCTTTATTATTATGTTTATAAGAGTCTAATTTACTTTGAATATCTAACAATTCCTTATCCCAAGATTTCCTTTTATTATTATACCATCTGATACTTTGTCCATATAGATATGATTTTAAGGCATCCCAAACATAGACAATGGAGACTTCAGGAGTATTATTTATGTCTAAAAATGTTTTACTTCTGAAAGTATATATTCTTTATAGTCTTTTAGTTGAGTTAAGTATGCTGGTATCCTTTTGATCTGAACATTATGAGTATTTTTTATCATGAATTCAAAACAATTGAATTATGATCAGATATAGGACATGAAATGATTTTGGAATTAATTAAATCTGTTACCATCTGGTTAGAAATAAAGACCCTATCTATTTTTGAATAAGTTTTGTATCTGTTAGAAAAAAGGTGTATGGTAATGATTTTGAATCTATCTGATTATTAATATCATTCAAATGATAAGAATTAGCAAAATCTTTTAAATGTTTTGCATTAGATGTAATTCTTCTTTTCCCTATAGTGGTAGTATCACTTTCATGTAGTATACAATTAAAGTCACCAGCTAAAATAATATCTCCTATAGAGAATGATATGATCTTATCAAGATGATGTTTCACTGTATTAATACCAATTCCAGGTATCCAATATACATTAATTAAAGTGTAAGTCTTCCCATTAATTTGTATTGTAACCATACAAAACATTCCTTTGTCATCCTGATAAGACTTAATGGTTTTAGGAATGGGCATACTTTTATTCCATAAAATAGCCACTCCTCTTTTTTTCTGAGTGTGCTCTGAACCAACCAATACTGTATATTTGTTTGTGGCTAGTTTATCAATATCTTTTTTCAAGAGATGGGTTTCTTGCAGGAAGACTAAGTTGGCCTTATGTAAATTAATGTATCTTATTAGGCTTGCCCTTTTACACGGATTATTCAATCCATTAATGTTTAAAGAAATTCCTTTTAAAGATGTCATTTGGCATTTTTAAAACTTAAGAATCTTATGATCAAAATAACAAATAACAACATAAGTAATGTTACATCTCCTCCTTTAGGTGTACCTTTAAATATAGCTGTATTTATTGAATCTCTTATGGGATTTTGTATAGGATTCAATTTTGTTTGTAGTGACAATGAGTGTACAAAATATATTGTGGATGTCAAAACTATATACATATAACAATGAACAAGTGAAAATAATGTAAGGATTAAACCTTGCATCCAGCCTGGAGTTAAAACTCCAACTTAGAGTAGTATTTACCACTCAAGTTAACCACCTACCCTAAGCAGAAGTACCTCAGCTACCACCTTATCAATTTAATACTGGTTATATTTAACTTAAATTAACAGCTTTCAATTCAATTATCTAGCAAGACAAGACTACACATTTGATAAAACAGCATCATATAAACTAAAATAAACTTTTTTTTTTAAACTATTCATACTACTATATACATCTATGTAATATAATACACTTGTATTCAAATAGCATTCAAATAATCTTGATATTAGGAACCAAGAGGAGAGAGAGAAATAAAAGATGTGAAAGAGGGAGAGAGTGAAAGAAAGAGAGAGAGAGAAAAAAAGGAAGGCATATTTACATATTAATCTATTCAAAGTATGTAAAATAAGTTCTAACATTCATTTAAATCAAAAACTTTGGCTAATATGGTTCAGACATTACATATATTAAGATGCATCTATTTTCTGTCATGTAAATGCAGTCAACAGCTTCCAAAAAAACCTTGAATTGCTTATATATGAGCATTTTACTCATACTCATTATTGTCAATAGAATAAAATATTATATTTATAGAAATTGTTATAAATCATACTGCATAGTTATGCAAATTCTCAGAAACACTTGCATTATTGTAAAAAAGCCATCTGTATTTTGTATGTCTATACTACTGCTTTAAAATATATCACATGACAATTTCTTCCAGAATAGAGTTATAAAGTTATTTATGCTTGTCAATCAGATGAATTAAATGAATTATAGTAATGTATATGTTTGGAACATAAGTTTTAACACAGATTAGTATGCTGCAGTCAAGTAGATTTTCAAAACACTTGAATAAATGTTTCATTTTCTATGCCTTCTAAAATAAGACATTTACTTACTACAAGAAACTGCATCATTTAAAATCATTATAACTGACATATTTTATGAATTATAACATAGATATTTAAGTAATTATATAAAATAACTCACATTTAAATGTTAAAGAGTTCATTTTCCTTCACATAGTCGCATTTGCATCAGTTCTACTTCCTGGTAGAGTGTTCTTCCTGAATCTGTGATGTGTCAGTGTGATATCTGGGTCAAAGGTCAAATTGACTGCTTTCAGCTTCTCTGTGAGAATTCTGAGAGTTGAAGCTTTTAAAACAACTCGAGGACACTGTTCATGAGGTAGCACACATCCCAGATTGTCTCCCTTAACATTTTGGTGGGAAACTTGTTAAAAACTAGTGACAAACATTCATTTAGCAGTGTAAATGCATCAAAACATGACAAAACCTTTGCGATGTATTTTACAGGTTATTACAGCCTCTATGTAAGTGAAATTAAGCCCAAAGTTATTAATAAGTAATAAAACTCAATATTTTTGTCCCAACTCAATTTTTATGCAAATCTTATTATTTACTGTGTCTATATGATCAAAAGCATTTCTATATATTAATATGAAAAAAAATAAAGAGAAAGAATAAAGAAAAGAAAAAGAGAGTAGAAAATAAAAGAGTGTAAAGCAGAAATAAAAAAATGTAAGAGAAAGCTATAAGAAGTATATACAATGGAATATTACTTACTGTTTATATTAATAGAGTTAAAAATAAAACATATTATTTAATATTATTTAGTTCTAATTATTATTAGTTAAAGCATGACAGATTATTTACAAACAAGCATAAGCAGTATAATCAAGAAAGTATAATTAGGAATAGCATTTGAAGAACATATAAACTTTTTACAAGGAATAAATATGTTATTATTCCATTTATCATATTTTCATTACTCTTCTCTCACTGCTCTCCCCCACCCTTTACCCACTACATAATCTAAACAGAATGTCATTGTTTAAACAAAGAAAAGAAGAAAAGGAGAAAAAAAGAGAAAAAAAATGTATCAAATTACTGACCTTACTTCTCTTTTTCAGAAAGAGAAACAAATTGAATAATAGCTTGTTATTAGTTCCTCAGATATTTTGACTGGTTATGAAACAAAACATTTCTTTGCACACAGAGAATAACTTTGATTAAATCTTTTTCAGAATATTTGTGGCTTTCTGGAAATGCAGGAACTATATTTAAAAAGATTAATAATGAAGTAAAATGATGAGAGAAAAAAAGAAAAAAAAAACATAGAACAAATCATTTGTTTTTTAGTCTCTTCTTCTCTGAAGTCTTCCATGAAGTTTCAGTTGCCAGTCTCTTTAATGAAGGACTAGCCCATTCCATTTCCTCTATTTTATCCAAAATCTTATTTTTTTTGATAAACAGTAAAGCAGAGTCTAAGTCATCAAAAATTTTAGGACCATCAGGAAGGAAGATTTTTAGCTTAGCAGGAAACAGAAGGTATGTTTTAAACTGTGCTTTTTTAAGCTCCCTTATTAGTGGCAGAAAAACTTTTCTTTAAGCTATTACCAAGGAAGAATAGTCATTGTCAAAACGCACAGTTGTCTCATTAATCTTAACAGGAGCTTTAGCCCAAGCAGATTTAAGAACCATCTCTTTATCAAAAGATGATAGAAATCTAACTATAACTGATCTAGGATAGTTTTTGTTAGAGTTAGTATTAGCTATAGATCTATGTGCTCTTTCGATACCAAAAGAGAATGCTTCTGGTAAGTCTAAAGTTTTAGGGAGCCATGTTGTTAAAAAAGGATATTAATAGTAATATTGTTACCTTCAATATTTTCTGGCAGTCCAAAAATCCTAATGTTATTGCGCCTAGATCTATTTTCCAGGTCATCCAGCTTTGTTTGTAAATGTGTATTTTGTTTCAGCAGAAACTCAATGTTGATTTCCTCTTCTTGGATTCTATTTTCCATGTCATTCACAGCTTCTTCTATGCCTGTCATCTGGATCTTCTGTTGTTGCAGGTCTATATGTAACAAGTCTATTTGTTTTGTAGTTTTTTCTATGAAGGTATCTATTTTAGTATCCATTTTATCCATCTTAGCAGTAAGTTGCTGGATTATAGTTATCAGAGACTGAAGTTCTTTCTTGATGCTGGAGTCTTGAGAATTTGTCTTACTGGAACTCATTTCAGACTGATAAACTGACAGGAAAATTTCCAAAGTGATTTCTGACAGGAATATTGTTAAAATGTCCTTTCTTTTTTAGATATAGTTCAAGAACTATATAAAACAAATATATTTAGAAAGAAAATTACTTCAAAAATTAATTTTTTAAGTAATTAATTCCTGTCAGTGTAATGAAATTGGTGGAGCTGAAGAAATCTGCTGCTATCCTGTGTTCATCCTTGGCCATGCCCCCCAGACATACATTTTCTGATGAATGAGAACCATAAACCTCTAGTTACTGGCTTATTGAATGAATGGAATCCTCAATGATTTAACATAAGATCAAAAATCAAACATTTTATAAGGTACAGCAAAAATATGAGACAATATCAGATATGCTATGCAAAGCTGGGGAGAGGCAGACAATACTAATTTACTTAAGAAGTTAGCAGAACTAAAGGTTTTGCACTGACATGTATGTTCAGAAAAATAACAACTATTAAACTCTAATTCACTGGCATTATTAACTAACTGTCATCTTCAGTGATTTACCAGAAAATTACCCATTTTACAAATTTGAAGGCAACAATATGAGATAAAATCAGGGATGTTCTGCAAACCAGGGGCTATCTCTGAAAAGACCAAATTTAGTTGCTTCTGCAAATATATAAATTCTAGATATGTACCCTGTCACTCTGTTGCTCATTTGACTCCGTTTTCAGCTATATGGCTTGAATTCCCTTAACCATGATCATAGAGATACTTATTTTCAGGTATATTAGATACTTTAACTAAGACTGCAGTTCTCCTGCTTGTAGCAACATTCTCAAAACTATTTTTATAAGCACATATTAAGCAGAGTATCTACAGAATAAGAAAAACAGGAAAACAAGTTGATAGAGTAAGGCCTACTAATCTCCTGTGCCCTAACAAGCTTGCAGATTTTTATCTGATCTTGCTGCAATCTTCTTATTAAAAACTTCACAGTGTTCATAATTATAACTACTATGATTATTTCCTAAACAGAAAGGAATTGTAATTGATGGTTATTAGGAGGATAGTGTCACCACCAAGAACACATGCTGGTAATTTTCTATTGCAATGTCATTAAAATACAGCAAAATAAAACATAATGATAACTTTTGCAATTATTGCAAAAAATATCATAACAGATTTCTGACAGTTTCAAAATACATGGCCTATGAGTGACAAATTCTCAAATTAAAGTAAGCTGACTGCTCTCAGTAGAGGAAAGAAGAAATAATCTTAATCAGGTACAGACAAGCAGTGTTTTTAAACCCTAGCTTCCCTGTAATAGTCATGGTAAAAGAATACAGCTGTGTGCTGTTGTGGACATCTAACTACTGAAGAAGATAAGACAGAGAGACTGATACATACCTTCAGCAGTATTTCAGCCTCGTTTACATTTTGCATGATAACAACTCTTAAGATGGACTTGTAGGTTTTCTGTGCACATCTGAAAGTGTGTTACCTGTAACATTGCACCCAAGAAAAATGCACTGTTGTCATTAGGATAACAGTCTTAAGAAACACCAAACTGTAAATTCATACTCAAGTGACTTGACTCCCCCTAAACTATTTCAGATAATGATAACAAGGTCTATAAAATCTTATAGTCTGAAAAAGTATGCAAGTATACTCATCAAAAAAGTTCAAAATAGAATAAAAAAGTTTAGTATATGAGAAAACCTTGAAAGTCTTAGTATTTCATCAAAAATGAAGGCAGATGTTAACGTGAAAAGTAAAAACAAATCAGTTGTAACAATGAATTTCAGGGTATAACAAAAATGTGAATATTGGCAAGACAAGTAAATGAATGTGCATTTTCAATGCTGAATGTTGAACTAAATTGACTGTGGGTTATAGAAAAATGGTAAAGTATCCACAACTTAAAGACATCTATGTATGTATATGTAGGAGAGTCTGACTGAATAGCATGCATGCTATAGTTACAATGTTAGAAAATATGCTATGATAACTAATAGTTTGCACAACCAAAGAGCTATAGAAGTTTCCTGGTTGATTGTTGTTTTCCCATGTCCTCTTTTTCTTCTTAATGCAGCATATGACTTGCACAATTACTACACAAATTCATTCAGAATGATACAAATTTCTACGTGAAACACCAGAAAGTATGTTGTTTTCAGCATTAGCAGGGAACAGAAGAGGAAGCAAGTGTAAATGAATCTTAGTGCTTTATTTAGGAAATTTGTTACCCCCTTTGAGTGAAGTTTTGTACCATGATTTTATATGGTATGCACCACCTATAATTCCTTATATCTGTCTGTTGCCATATTGCTGCAATCTATAAGTACGAAAAACTGATTTTTTTTGCATCGGCAATTGCTTCTTTTATTTATTTACTTCCTAGTTTACTGTGAACGCAGAGATAATACTCATTAGTAAAATGCTATATCAGTATCATTGTGAGAAAGACAACTTTAAAATTAGCTTACAGCAAGAAGGCACAAGTGACCTACTCTCTGAAAATGTCAAATGAATATATCAAGATCTTGAATATAGATGCATATTAAAACAGGTCCAGTACAAGTGTTCCCATGCTAATAACTCATGACATACTTCCTCACTGCCACTTGCTTGAAAAGGCAAGTGCTCTAACTTCCACTAGCTTAATCTAACATAATTACTTTGCCACACAATACCCAACTCTGGTAAACTGTGTGTAACCTACCAGAATCCTAACTCTAACCTTAGAACGCCTACCTAGTTCCTAACCTCTGCCCTTCCTCCCTATTCCTAAAACTACACTCTCTGTCCCTAAACCTAAAATCCTTGATCGATCCCTAAACCCAATAGTCCACATCCCATCCTAACCTTAATGTTCCCAATCACCCCCTAAACCTAAAGTTCCAAACTCCTTCCTTAACCTTAATTCTCTTATTGCTCCCCAACCCTAAAATCCATAAACTTAAAACAACCCTGGTGCTTCTTAACCCTAAACACCCCTCTTGTTCCCTAACCCTAAAACTCATCACCTTCTCCCTAATCCTAAAATCCCCTTCCCACTCTCTAAACCTAAATCCCTTTCCTTATCGCTGCCCTAATCTACACCCTTGCTTCTAATGGATGCCACACGTAGCTTGCTAGAACTCAAATAATGTGTTTGGATAAGGTGGAGCAACTGCTTGCCTAAACTCATATTCAACTTTGAGTATAAGTAGCAGACTGTACAAGCTACTGTATGAGCTACAAGACGCCTGAGTCCCTGGCTTTGAGACGGCGGTCACTAAATACATGTGGCTTGAGTGCTTGCAGTACAACACATTAAAACTGTACTCTTTTTGTCACTAAATGACTTAATAACATAAATGCTGTGACAAAAACTTTTACCCTGCATATGACTGTGAGCATATAATTTCCAATTTCTTGTCAATAATAAGAGATATGTAAATTAATAATTAATATACAGAGAAGATATCTTCTAGTAAATGGCATATGTCCCCAACTTGCCTTGGGCTGTGAGCATATAATTTTCAGTTTTTAGTGTTTAATGGTAAGTGTGTGTGTGTGTGTGTGTGTGTGTGTGTGTGTGTGTGTGTGTGTGTGTGTGTGTGTGTGTGTGTGTGTGTGTGTGTGTGTGTGTGTGTGTGGCCAAATGCATGCCAACTCTATAAGTCTATATGCTGTTTGAAAATTTTTAAGTGCATGAGGTTGCAATTGTATAATTGTTGAGATATGTCAGAGCACTCTGATGAGAGTTGTTATGATCCCTGAGTTAAAAGATTTTACCCACCACAGACAACTCTCTCAACAGAAAGTTGATCATTTTGAAATAATGTTTTTCACACATCCTTCAAAAGACAGATATTTAGAAAAGTATATACTCACAGCCCAGTGCAAGTTGGAGGGCACACTACATTTACCTCACGACATTTTCTCTATATTTTAAGTATTATTTTACATGTTTTTATTGCTGAGAACATGAAATTGAATATTATGTGTTCACAGTCATATGCAGGATGAAACATGCTTATCATTAAGTCATTTAGTGACAAAATGAGTACAGTTTTAATGGGAGGTGGTTAAATGCCACCAAAGCCCTTCTTGAAGTATAGACACAGTGCTGGGGAATCCCTCTACTCTTACACAGTTGCGAAAATCTGGAATTCTCTTCCATCAGATATCAGACTGCAAAACAGCATTCCCACCTTTAAAACTCAATTAAAAGCCCACCTCAATCTCATCTGGCAATGTACCTGTACTGACCATGGCTAGCCTTACTACCACCATTCAGATAAATCTTCCTCTGGCACTACTCAAAGGTCAAACCCATACAAAAAAAAATACTGTAACGAACTGTATTTTCAAATGAATGTATATAACTGTATATAGTATTAATACGCCTTCTTACTCAAATACATTATATATTGCACACTTCTATAACTTCTCATCATACTATGCCATGATAGACTATTGTTTGCTCTATTGTTTGTTTGCTTTATTAATTTGTACTCATCTCTGACTCTTTAATTTTTATCATGTGTGGAGCTGTTGTATTTTTGTATTTTGTATTTTTATGATTGTCATGTATGTGAAGCTTTTCCCCCTGGGTCTCTGCTGGAAACAGTCACCTGATTGCCCAGTCAGACCAACCCAGTAATCAAATATAAAATAAATATAAAATAAAATAATAAATAAAATGAATGCAAACAATGCAATAAAAAGTACATCAAAATGACACAGACAATGGCACAATATAATTGAATTCAGCAGCATACATTTCAACCTCTTAGCTCCCAAATTCTGGACAAAGCAAAACAATGGGGGACAAAGACCCGAAATTAGGGACAGAGTTTAAATAGTGCCCCTATAAACTTAGACAGTAGATAGCATAACAGATTTTGCATTAGTATGCATTTTCTGAATGATAGGAAGTCTGAAACTCAAACATCTCTCATTATTTAGTGATTGCAGTCCTCAGTGATTTGTCAGGAAAGCACAGTTTAAAAAGTACAGATCAAAAATAAGAGGCAAACATCTGAACATTCTGTGAAATTCTGGACAATTGAGAGGCATTCTCAACTATGAGGTGTTCATAGGTTCATAGTTTCATAGGTGTGTACTAGGCTAATGGCCCTGGGGGCCTTTACAAGCCTAGTCCATAGGATTACCCTGGCATCGTGCCACCCGACCTTAATTCCCAGTGCCTCTGTCGAGTAAAGCCACTGGAGTGATCCATGGGGTGAATTTTCTATTTCCCATCCACTCATCAAGATTTCTCTTGAAGCGGGCCAGTAAAGTGCTCTGCTTGACATGTATGGGAAGTCTATTCCATAGCATGGGCAGTCTCTGGGTTATGAACCTATCCCTCCAGCATGTCCTGTTGATTATGGTAATGAGGTTGAAGTCTCTGGAGCATGTGGTGCAGAGGGATTGGGATTTCATTAGATGTAGCATTTCTAACAGAGGTGGGTCAGACATGGCTTTGTAAGTCAAGCAGAGATCACCTCTAAGTAGATGATATGAGATAGAGAATAGTTGGAGTTTTCTGAGTCTGTCCATATAGGACAAATGTTTAAGGCCTAGGATCTTCTTTGTGAGGTACTTTTGTGGCCTCTCCAGTTGTTGCAGGTGTTTAGTGAGGTACATGCCAAATGGGACATTGTACTCAATGATTGGCCTAATGATGGAAGATTAGAGGGAGACAATGACTTCTTTCTTCCTGGATCCAAAACTCTTAGTAATGAGATGTGCCACATAGAAGGACATTCTGACCACAGTAACAATGCAGTGGTCAAAAGAGAGGTTGCTGTCAACCTGTGTTCCCAGATCTCTTATAACGCCTTCTGTGTTCAGTGGGCTGCCATCAATGTGGTAATTCATGGGAACCGGGTTTTTTCCAAAGAGGATGAAAACACATTTTTTTTGCATTGAGCTTAAGGCCATGGTTCTGACACCAGTCGTTGGTCTCAGTGAGGCCTTTCTGTAGGATGTCAACATCACTCGGGGAGTTAATAATTGCTCCCAAATTGCAATCATCTGTGAACTTTGTCAACCAGAGTCCCTTCATGTTGGCTTGGTCTTTAGAGAAGTAGATACCAAACAGGAGAGGACCCAAGACCGAACCCTGTGGGACTCCACTTGTGACTGGTCGGCAGTCTGACTTGGAGTCAGCTACTTTGACACTGTGGGTTCCACCTGTGAGCCAATTTGCAACCCACCTAGTGATATAGGGGTTGCTGCCTAGCTTAGTGAGTTTTTCTATGACTCCTGAGTGGGGAATTGTGTCAAAGGTCTTGGCCAGATCAAGGTAGGCTGCATGAATCACCTTGCCTTCATCCACAGTTCTGGTAACTGACTCAAAGAAGTTGACCAAGTTGAGCAGGCATGAGCTACCCTTCACAAAACCAAGCTGTATGGAATCCAGAGTTTGGAGATTCCCTATATCCTTGTTTATTAAGTCCATGATGATGCATTCCATAGCTTTGCATACCAGACTCATCAGGCTAATGAGGCGATAGTTCCCAGGGTCTGTAGTCACTCCTCCTTTGTAGAGAGGGATGACTGTAGCAGTGTGCCATTTGGTAGGGACAAAGCCTGAGGTAAGGCTGTGATTGAACAGGGCACACAGGTGAGGTGCCAGTTCACTCTGTAGTTCATGTAGAACACAGCCAGGGATATTGTCAGGTCCCATAAAAACTGTATTTATGGCCTTGGACAGTGCTGTTTTAACCTGTGCAGCAGTAATACTTGGTGCTTGGCAATCTACTGGTATTGTGACTGGTCCCTTGGGGGGGGGGGGGTAAAGTTGGCACTGAATCTGTCGGCCAGTATATTGGCAATATCTGTTGGCATGGTATAGGAGGTACCATTGTGTAGTAGCTCAGAGCAAATCTGGGTATTGCTGTGGAGAGTTTTTGCATAACTATAGAAGGTCTTGTGGTTTTCTTTACTATCTGCTATAATTCTTTTTTCATAGCTAGCTTTAGAGGGTTTAATGAAGGATCTCAACTTTTTGTTGAGGCTGATAAGGGAGTATTTCCAGTCTTGGGACTTCACCTCATTCTGCATCAGTTTCCTCCTTCTGTTGCAGAGATTGTTTATGGCAAGGGACCACCAGATTGGCTTCCTTTTTTTGGAGGACAGCATCTTGGTTCTGTTGGGTATGGTGAGAGCCATACATTTGTGTACATGTTCATACTGTATGATTTGATGGTTATGCAACTGATCTCCATTTGCATGGATACCATGAAGTTAGCTACCTCTGTTTTTAGGAGCCCAAAATTAGCTTTGGAGAAGTTTTTCATGGTAGTTACCTTTTCGGGGGAATGGGGGGTGGAAGGGATGTGGATTTCCAAGGTGATTAGTTTGTGGTCGGATCTAACCAGGGAGAAGTTGACTATTGGTGTAGAGCAATGGTCATCCATGTTAGTAATGACCAGGTCAAGGATGTTGCTACCTGTAGTGGGGATAAGAACGAGCTGGTCCAAGGCATTGGAATTAATGAATTCCAGGAAATGTTGGGCAAGTGTATTGGTACATGAGTAGTTTTCCCAGTTAATGGAGGGGTAGTTGAAGTCACCCAGTATGAGAGTGTTATGTTGTATCCTAATATTCTACAGGGTGCTTAGGAACGTGGAGTGTGAGTCTTGGGACATGGTTGGGGACCTATAGCAGGCTATGACCTGAATCGCTGTCTTACCCAATGTTAGCTGCACCTGAAGTATCTCAGATGAGTTATGTTGCACTACTAGTCTGGAGGTGTGAGCATCCTTTATGAATATGGAAACACCCCTGCCTTTGGAGTTTTGGTTCAAGTTCTTGGGCCGAAAGGTGTGGAATGAGTTATAGCCTGGTAGTGCAGGGATGCTTTCTGCTGCCTTGAACCAGGTCTCTGTTACAGCACAAATGTCGATGTTCTCCATTTTAATGAGTGCTTCAAGTGAGTGCATTTTGAGATTTAGACTTATAGCGTTGAGCAGCATGACCCTCATATTGCATTTGTCTGTAGTTGTCATGGTGGTAATTTGGTCTTTGGAACACTGCCTAAAAAAGGCACTGTAGGGGTGGCAAGAGCCTTGACCAGTATCCAGAAGCCCAGGGGTGACAGATGCAGGCCATCTCTGGCAAAGCATCGAGGTCTGTCAGTCATGTCATCCCAGGCAGACAGATACTGGATCTCCTTAGAATGACACCAGAAACTTAGCCAATTGTTGAAATCAATCATTTTCTGCTTGTACTGTGGTATCATTCTGGGTGATGGTTGGATGCTGCTCAGGGCTAGGGTCATACCTGCCTGGGCTACATAATCCGAGAACTCCTCCATGTCTCTTTTCATGTAGTCCAGGGAGGTACATCTCAGGTCATTCACACCCACATGTACAATGACAGAATGACAGAGTCATATTTGTACCTGTTGTTGAGGGATCTGAGTGCATGCATTATGTGGTGCATCCTGGTGCCTCCAAAAATGATAGGGCCAGCATACAGTGACCTGAAATTACTATTTATTAAACAAACATAAAAACAACAAAAGAACAGACCGGTTTCGGCCGGATATTATCACAGCCTTCCTCAGTGTTAAACAGATAAATCAATTGTTGTCTGTTATATATACCCAACTTGTAGCTTATTGCTTGATCCTAAAACTGTTCATTAAGACCAGGTGGGAATAATCCCCCTAGTTTAACTATCAACTTTTTTTCTTTTGCATTCAAAATTGAGTGCCATCCAGTTTTATTAGAGCGGTTGCCTTGGATAATGTCAATAATCATAAAATCTGGCAGTTTGGTGTACTAAATGGTGCTTATAAAGTGCATTATTAACTTTTTTGTTTTTAATATTGTTGATATGTTCCGATATTCTTAATCTAATAGGACAAGAAGTTTGCCCAATATAGAATGAACCGCAATTGCAAGTAGCCAGATATACAAGCCAATCACTACTACAATTGGCAAGGAAGTGGACATCATAAACTACTGCACAATTTCTACTAGAAAACTGTTTAGATTTCTGGACATATTCACAATTAGTACAATGTCCACAAGGAAAACAACCCATCAGAATTTCCCCAGTTAGTGTAGTTTGTAAATGATGAGACTCATTGTATGCATAACCATGTTTGTAATGACTGAAACAAGAACTAAGATTTTTACCTTTCCGAAATGAAAATAAGCACTTGTCTGGTATAATGCTAGCAACATCATTGTCACATTATAAGATATTCCAATGTTTATGTACACTTTGAATAAGTGAATCTGAGTTCCTGGCATAGGTAGTAACAAACCTGATTGGTTGTAATTTGGTGGTGTGATGATCTTTATAACTTAAAAGTTCCTCTCTGTCAAGTGTATTTGCATACCTGCTGGCACTCACAACATGTCCCATGTTGTACCCTCTGGATCTAAATCTATTTGTCAATTCCATCCTCTGTTGTTGAAATGAGGAATCCAGAGAGCAAATCCGTTTGATTCTAATAAATTGTGATTTTGGAATGTTACGGGCAATATGTGGTGGATGAAAACTGGACGCATGAAGGATGGTATTGTATTGGGGGTATTTCCTGAAAACATTAGTACTAAGTGTATGATCCGGGAGTCTATTAATTAGTACATCCAAAAAATGAATGGTGTCTAAATCATGATGTACCGTAAACTGTAGACCCCATGGGTTATTGTTCAAATAAGATAAAAAGTTTATAAGATGGTGTATGACCCCTTTCATACCATCCAACAGTCGTCCAAGTAACGTCTCCAAATGTCAATGTATTCCAAATAAATGTTGTTGTCATGATCATAAATTACATGTTTTTCAACAAAGGCCATAAATAGGTCAGCATATATCAGAGCAAACAAAGCTCCCATTGCTGTGCCTTTTGTTTGCCAATAGCAATTGTCTTGATAAAAGAAGATGTTACTCTGAAGAACATATTCAGTTAAACAAGCCAAAAAAACATTAAAGTCTGGTTGATATAAATCAGCCACTTCCAGCCAATAAACCAATGCCTCCAGACCCTCTTTGTGTGGAATATTAGTATATAGAGCACTTACATCAAGGGTACACATGAGCCAACCAGGTTCCAATTGAGTGTCGGAAATGATTTGTAAAAAATTGGTTGTATCTTGCAAACGTGATCGTACCAGACTCAATAATGGTTTAAGATGTTTAGTAAGATACAGAGAAAGAGGTTTGGTGATATACCCTTTACCTGATACAATAGGTCTGCCAGGTGGGTTTTCTGCTTGTACTGTGGTATCATTCTGGGTGATGGTAGGATGCTGCTCAGGGCTAGGGTCATACCTGCCTGGGCTACATAATCTGAGAACTCCTCCATGTCTCTTTTCATGTAGTCCAGGGAGGTACATCTCAGGTCATTCACACCCACATGTACAATGACAGAATGACAGAGTCATATTTTTACCTGTTGTTGAGGGATCTGAGTGCATGCATTATGTGGTGCATTCTGGTGCTTGACAGGAAGCTGACTGTTACTTTCTCCTTATTCAACCTAGTGAGTGGGACATCAGTGTGCCTAACTATTGAGTCACCTATGACTAGTGTGTTGGGCATGCTGTTTTGCCTTGAGGCTTTGGTTGAGTGGCATGCTGTTTAGGAGAGTTATGTGTCTCATGACTAGTGTTGTGTTGTGGTGGTTGAGTGTGTTTCTGCTTTGGAGGTCTCAGCTTCCATGAAGGTGGGTGTGCGGTTTGTGTTTTTATGTGAAGGCAGTGCTGGTGTGTTTTCTGGAGGGCTATGTGTTCCATGTGTTGTGGTGCAAGTGTTGAACTTCTCCTCTTGACCAGCTATTCCGGTCTTGGCTGGAGAGTATGTGGCTTCCAATTTGGATATATAATTGCATCTCTCACAAGTCTGAGTGTTGGGAGGTAAGAGGAGAGGGATGTCAGTATACATGAGGCAGTTGCTACATTGCCTCAGGATGCCCAAGTTCACCAGGTTAATAGGAGAATGCACAGGGAACTGACCTTTAGACATGCCTGGAGAGATGGGCATTAATAATAAGTACTGGAGCTGTTTCCTTGTAGAACGTTTAGTACTGGTAGCACTTGTGTGTGTGCTACAATAATTGCTACAAAAAGTCTGGTAAAGTGCTAGACTAATAAGCTAGTAAAAGTGCAGGAGAGGAGAAAACTAGTTGATCTAGGGGAAAATTGAAGAGCAGACTTTGGCACTGCTCAGAAGGTTACAAACAGTCCTGGATAAAGCAAATCTGTATCTGGACTAGACTTGTTACAGGGAAGGTGTGAAACAAGCTGTGACAAATTACCTGATAGTGTACTTTGTGGTTGCTAGAAGTCATAGTGAGAATGATGCATGGTGGTGTGTCTCGGAGTACGGGTTTGGCATCTGGTAGGATGGACATTGTGTATAAAGTAGAAGTGGACTGATGATGAAAACAAGGTTAATGTGGCGATCGGTGTCTAACTCTGAGTTTCACGTGGAGGAACCTATTTATAATTATGTGGTGGGAAGTAGGACTACAACCATGTGGAGGTCATATTGGTTACCCTAGGTGAAAGGTAGACTTTGGTAGTGTTGGAATCTTTCCTTTTTTAGTCCTTATGCATGCAGCTCTTGTCTCAGTGTATTTGCTGTTAATGCCCTTTGGCACTTATTCTGGAAATGTTTTTTCAATGTCTTTAATCATCACATTTCCAGAAAGGGTTGAACAATGTTATTAACCGTCAAGTTAAAATTCCAAGATTCCAAGGGATTTAAGGGTTTGTTGTGAAAAAAAGTTTGCTTTAATTTATGCTGCTACCATATTTTATTTATGTGCTTTTAAATGTTTTCAAAAGACAGTGAATCTTGCAGAGTACATAATAGCTTCAGAATTGCCAGTTAGGGTTAGTCATGATAAAACAGATCAAAAGTGATATAGGAGTATGTATTCAAAATCTGAAGCATGAAGCCTAAATACAAGACATTTTTGGGGGTTAATGAGTAGAGTTTTGAAAGGGGTGCCAATATAGATTTGAAGGAAGTAGTGTTGAGAGCACAGAGAGGAGGGAGGAGTATGTTTCATGGCAGTTGCTGAAACTGTGACAAAAATGATGCAGAAATGACAAGCACGTATGAACCTGTATACGTTAATTAACTGGAGCAGTGCAGTAAGGTAACAGGGATATTCCAGCAGGAACAAAGTTTCCAATGCACTGTTTTTCTTTCCAGAAAAAAAGGAACATTGAAAGATGCAGGGAAACCACAAAATAAATTCAAAATGACTATGAAGAATGATGGAAGAGTTACACATGTAGAATGACTGGGTTATATCCTGGAAGTGAGAGAGAAAAATGATGGGAAAAAAGATTGGTCTGGTTCATAAAGAGGTGCTTTTTATTCACTGTCAGCTCTTGCCATCTGGTCTCCTGCACCCCCCTCCAGTACCCTTTTGACCCTGTTATTCCTTTCACTGGGATGAAAGTTGGCCCATTAATTCTCTGGCCCAGGTATCAGCCTTACATCCCATTCTTTCCCTGTTTGGAGCAAAAGCCAATGGACCCATTCATTCCCCAGTTGAGGTGCAAATTAGGTATTTGGAACTCATCATTTGCTTGTAGGTTCTACACTTCTACACCAACCCCACCCATGTGGTAATTGGTCAGCCATCTAAGTGTTGCCACTCCAGGGGGATCACTAATGACGACCTTCACCCATCTGCATGTATCATCACCAGCCTAGGGTATGGTACCTGCAGCAGTGTAACCCTCTATTTCAGGTCAGTGATACAGTGGGTACACTTCACCCATCCCCCCGCCAGGATGGATCAGCCAGCACTGGAATCTCACTCCCACCTGCCAACATAGTTATTCCAGTTCCTCAACTGTTATATCAACTCAGGTCATTTGGATCATAGCCATGGCTTAACTTCTATGCCACAGAACTATAGCCATTAATAGAAATCTTAATAGCAAGCATGGAAACACATGTAGTTATTAGAATGCTCTGAAGGGGGCTAATATGTCACAAAAAAGAAAAACAGAGAGGCCTTCAGGAGAAAAGAAAGAACTAAATGCCAGTTAACTGAAAAAATGCAGCTGCATATTAGATACAAGTTTATATCTCAGCATCGGGTAATGTATGAATGCCAGAGTAAAAGTAAATGTTTCTGGACACCTGAGAAGTTAAATAATCAGGGGAAATGAACAATTTTAAAGAAAGTGTGGAAAAACCCTAGCTCGTATTGTTCAGGAATTCGTAGGTTATGCCAGGTAAATGATCAAAGTGGCTATTTCAGAAGCCTCACCAGTACACCCCAGCAAGCTTGTAAATGAAATTAGCTGCTGCAGTCAGGGATAGTCATGCTACATACCCCAGGGGTGAATTTGTGAATACTCATTCAATCATTAAGACTACTTCTTCAGTTGGTCAATGTATTGCATAATTTGACAAATAAGGAAAGTAATTTCTATAGAAGTGTATATACTTGGTCAGCTGGCTTTCACACCAGCAGTTCCTGTTTATGTTATAGTGAAGACTGAGATCACTGACTTCTAGTAGGACAGAGCCTTTCATAGCATCAAAGGCTAAGCAATGGTCACTATACAGAAGTCTTTATGAGGCTGAGCAAATTGATGGGGCTTTTAATCCATCCAGGTAGCTGAAGGAGATTAGCCCTGTAATTTCTGCATCTCTCTCAAATTGTTTAAAGTTTGATTTGAGCAGTGAGTTGCCAGTAAACCTGAGATACCTTCTACACTTCCTCAGTGTTCAAAGAGCTACTACACTGATTACAGAAACAGCTAAAGCTTCTTATGGTCCCATGGTGACAGTAATGGGAGTATGGACTAATTGAAGTTACTTACACAAGTAAGTGAAGACAGGAAGTGTAGTGGCCAGAGTAGGAAAACTAGGGATAAGCAAGGAACCAACGGTGCAGTCAGACTAGGAAAACTAAGGATTAGCAAGAAACCAAGGATGAAATCAGACTTGGAAAACTGAAGATTAGCAAGGGACCAAAGCTTGAGGTGTGAACTTGCTATTAAATGCACTTAAAGATTTACACAGTGTATACACTATAGATTCACAGATATCTGAGTTTATTGACCACTCCTTACCTTGCCACTACCCTCCCTAATGTCATACCTCTTTTCTCCAGGAGGGCCATACTGGTCAATCCTGGAGTTAATTTGTGCATACCCATACAGTTATGTAGTTTGTGTTTAAAGGAAGATAGTGAGTCACACTGCTTAACATGTAGAGAAGTTTATTCCACAGGTTTGGGAAGTGATGAATTATAAACCTATCTGTCTCTGGTTGTAGTGCTGGTAGAGATATTGTACTTGAGGTAAAAGAGGAGGTACAGGCCAATCAAGTCACTAATGGCTGATAAGCAAGACAGAGATCTCCCCTCAAAAGTCTATAAGAGACTGAATAAAGGGATAGAGCTTCCAGCCTCTCTCAATAGCTCAGGGACTTTATCACTTTCTTCAGGTCTTGTTTAGCACTTTCAATAAATGATCATTAGAGATAATTGGGAAAGGGATTTGGATATTTTGTGGCTTTAAAAAGAAGTGTCATGGGTGAAGTTGGCACTAGATTTATTCACTAGGATATTGGCAATGTCATTTGGATCAGAATAGGAGCCCCCGTTATGAATAAGTTCAGAAAATGCATGATAGTATTCTTTCAGTATTCTTGCATAGCCAGAGAAGGATTTATATTTATCTTTGACAACAGAGGCTGCCCTAATTTTACAGGCTCCTTTACAGGACCTGATGCTGTTCTTCATTTTTTAATATTTTATTGATTTATTTTTGTAATGCTTTTTGTATTATCCTTGAGATGGTGATTGTTGAATCTATTAAATAATCAACAGTATTCTTTCTTTTGTTGTATATTTTATTTATGTTGGTAGACCACCATTTTTTTTAATTTCCCATTATACATTGTTCTGGTAAGGACTACTAACTCTATACATTTCTTTCTAAAGTAAAATTCCTTATTGAATCTTGCTGTTGTATTAAGGTCAGGGAAGCTGCAGTCATAATTGAATGTTGGCATCCCATTACATAGCAGGTTGAGGTTGCCATGCTTGTAGTACTTAAATTCAATAAGATTTACTTTATGAGCTTTTGTGAGTAAAAAGGAGAAGGTCACAAATGTATGGTCTGTCTTCATTGGGGAAGGAGGTCAGTATCATACTCCAGAGTACCTGCAATGCCACGCAAAGTATTTGTACTCTACAATCTCTGAATTAGCAGGGGTAGCCAAAACCAGTTATAAATGCTGTTGCAGTAATGATACTTAGCATGTGGTTGAATAATACAGTGAATATTGATAGCAGATAAGCAAATAACCTCTAATTGCTAGCTTACTGTAAGATCCAATGGATAGTTATAACTCATTGAGAAAGCAACTGAGCATTTTCACACTTTACCACATTCAAATACACATTATGACATACTACAGAAGAGACAGTATAAAAATGTTAAGGAAAGAATAAGACTTGTATGACTCATGCAGCTTGATTATGTCTTAAAGGACAGATGTTTGCTGGAGGCATAAATGCTGTTATGGGGAAAATGCTGCCTTCCTCTGTGAGTTTAATTTTACTGGGCATGTCAAAAAAGGAAACAATTGTGAGCTATTTACTAAATACCATGTAATATTTATGTATGGACTTTGTCTTGCTATATCACTAGATCATAGCTCAAAAGGGTCCTTTTAAACAGAATACTTCCCGAGTCTACAAATGCTTTAATAAGCAAATTAATAAACTACTGTTATAGTTATTGTCCTTGGGGAAAAATTTGCTGATCCGTTCCTTCGACATTTTATGGTTTCATGCATTTGGGTACGATAACAGATCATTCACTGTTTCTAGCACTCAATCATATAATATGAACTCAATATGAAGCAAATAACATTCTTTTACCATATGTATTGCAAGCCGTTTCACATACTACTTTCTTAATCCATGAATCAAGCTGCACATTGTTGCAATGTGTGTGTGTGTGTGTGTGTGTGTGTGTGTGTGTGTGTGTGTGTGTGTGTGTGTGTGTGTGTGTGTGTGTGTTCATGCACTGCGTAAGGTGCACTTGTATTATTCCTTCCACTTATAGGTTCAAAGGTGATTACTATGCTAGCTAGCAACCCTAAAGGACTTTTTTTTAGCCTAGGCAAGCTTCTCAGATGAATTGAACAGGCCATGATACCACTTATTCTATAGGGTGTATAACATGGGATAGGTTCGTAGGTGATTACTAGTCTAACAACTCTGCTGAATTTAACATACTAGGTGCAGGTGTCTTCATCCAGACTGCAACTCATTACAAGCACAAGTATAGTGTTGATAGCATTGCAACATTCTTGTTAAATTCAGCATCGGATTAGTCAATGGCCAAAGCTGTTGTCTCTTTAGTCGGTATTCTCAATTGTTAAGCAATGATCCTTCCTGATAATCTGAATTGTGGTTCCACACAAAATGCAAATGAGGTACAATAACGTATGATATAAATAAGTTAATTGTTTAAAAACAAAACTTTCAGGGTAGCATTCACACAGTCCCACAATATTAATCCCTTTCCATTTTCATATTAAGGTGCTTTTTGGACAACTGCAGTATGTTCAAATTTTTTGCATGCAACGTCGTTTGCAGCAAAGCATGCAGGGAATTAAAAGTTTCTGTTAAAGTATGGTCAAAATAAGACGTTCAAGAGTTGTATGATATGAAACCAAACATTCAGCAGTGACAGATGCTTGTGAAATTACTTGTTTCACTGACACAAAAAAGAAAAAAAGGAAAGAAAAAAAAAAACAGGAGTATCATTGGTGACAGTGTGAAACAGACCCTGTGTGAAAGAAGGAAAATAAGTCATGTGCTAATGTTGTGTTTGTCCATCAGCATAAACTGGGTCCTTAATATAAAGCTTTTTCTAATGTTGCTATCAACCTTTTTAGCTTAAGAATCTGGGAAAAAGACAAGTAATGGGGTACATAAGCTTAAAATCAGAGATAGACTTTAAATGTTGCTGTTGTTAACCTAGAATGTCTGCAAAATAATAGAATGTGCATAAATACGCATTTCCTGAAGAATAAGGTCAGAGCTGTAATGTATAACATTCTTCAGTGACGTAATCCTAAACAATTTACCAGAAAAATATTAAATTGTTTTTCGGCAGAACAAAATTTTCAGGCAAAGATAAAGACATTTTGTGAAATCGTGAAGGTATGAACTCTGAGAGGAAATAAAAAGATACGGGCAACAACAAAAGCATAATCAATTGACAGCTCAGAAAGCAAGTAAAATTCATGAACTAATTAAACTTTATTTGGCATTATAGAAACAAAAAAGAAAACATTATGATGCTTAATATTGTACTGCAAACAAAATGGAAAACTCTATTATAATAGAGAGAAAGGCAAATAGATACATAGACAGACAAACAGACAGGTGGATGTAGTTAGGCAAATTATATGAAATGTGAATTATATTAGGTTTATAGGTTCATAGGTAGGTACTAGACTATCGACTCAAGGGCCTAAGTAAGCCTAGCCAACAAGGTTCCCTGACTTATGCCACGCAAGAAAGTTAATTTCCTGTGCCCCTGTCGAGCAGAGCCACAGAAGTGATCCTTGGGGTACATTTCCTATTTCCCATGCACTCATCAAGATTTTTCTTGAAGAGTGCTAATGAGGAACTTTGCTTGACATAGATGGGTAGCTTGTTCCAGAGTATAGGAAGTCTCTGGGAGAGGAGTCTATCCCTCCAGCATGTCCTGTTTATTGTGGTGACAAGGTTTATAGGTTCATAGTATTATTATTAAAATGGAAATACAAAGACAAAGTTAGAGTGGGGAATGTCATTGCACTACTCAAGATGATTCATAGATCCAAAAGATTAAGTTTATGTTTATAAATCAGAGAAGTAGGACATGGTGATACGGGGTATTTTTGGTGTTCATAAAATTACTGTGACTGTTTCCTCAGCAGATATCAAGGGTAGATAAAAATAAGAGTCATCTGTATTATTACCGTTATTCATCATTCTTGGTCATTATCATATTCTTATCTTCACCACTGTCATTATCTAATCATCATAATCATCACCAGAGCATCATAGCATTTGCTACTTGAATTCTAGGGCTAGACAAACAACATGCTTGTCAGGTGCCAGAATTTAATGTGTTTTTAAGTAATTGCACATGGTTCACACAGCATTGTGGGCCAAGCTTCTTCATTGCTGCATTTCCTATTTTCAGATACCTGACTGTTTGCACAACTATAAAAGTTACTTCACTCAAAGGTCACTTGTACCGACTTTTCAGCATAATTTATATTAAGACAGGCCAACCAATAACAAACTGCTGACTGCAAAAACACACAAGTTCCTTAGGTAGGACACATCTCTATAAAGTAACATTAGACAGAGAGCCATTAACAACAGCTTGAAACATTTACAAATGCAGCAGTGGAATTCAAAGTTGTACAGTTAGAGGAAGATGATGAGAATGCTTCGTCCAAGCTTAATCTAGAGAATGGTGGGCATAGTAGGCCGGATGCATCTTATAGGGTGAAGGGGCAGTAAACAGCAAGCATGTAGGACAGACAGTGGTGACGAAGATGAGTGTGGTTATGGTTGAAACTGAAAAACAGTTTGTCTGTAAAAGGGAGATTCAGTAGTGCTCCTGCTAAGGGGAAACAGAAATAAAAAAATCTGCATCCTAATGAATATAGCCAAAATGTTGTCAGAATTTTCAGAAAGTTGTCAGAAAGCAAAGTTCTTCATTAGCACTCTTCAAGAAAAATCTTGATGAGTGGATGGGAAATAGGAAATACACCCCGGGGATCACTTCCTTGTCTCTGCTCGACAGTGGCACAGGAAAATAACTTTCTTGGGTGGCGTAAGCCAGGGAACCTTGTTGGCTAGGCTTATGTAGGCTGTTGGGCCGATAGCCTAGTACCTACCTATGAACCTATAAACCATTACCTAGGACATCTAGTGATTTAATGCCTTACCTGTAGAAATACATGAGGGCCAAATAAAAGCATGAGTGAAATCCCTACACAGTGCGGAGTTAATTTAAGATTGGTGACAACAAATATTGTAGAAAACCCCCAGAGAAGAATAAACGTTTTAATTATTTATTTATTTATTTATTTTGGAATACTGCATTTACCACTTTAACAAGTTGCAGGCATGTCTGATCCAGATTTTCTGACTACATTACTAGAGGATTTGATAAAGCATTCAGAATAATATGGCATTTCTGGATTTCAGCAGAGCCTTTGATTCAGTATGACAGTGACAACTACATAAAAATTTACAAAATTTCCACACAGGATCACTGTCAAGGAATTGGAATGGAGCATATCGGCTTGGAAGAACAGAATGAGTTATGGTGAGGTGTTGTTAGAAATGAGAATATTGCTAGCAGTGTTCCATATGGCTATGTCTTAAGTCTCCTATTGTCCCACATATTCCTTTCTGGCAGATCTTAGGGTATATTGGTTGCTTTATGTATAAAAAAGTGCATATTATGAGGGAAAACACTTAGTACTAGTGTTTATATATATATACATATATATATATATATATATATATATATATATATATATATATATATAAATAAAATAAGGCAGTGTAAATTTGTAAGAAATCTAATATGAGTCACCTGGAAGAGCTCTTCTTAAAAACAGCGTTTGTAGTCTATAGCTTCAGAGATGATTGCATATTCTAGACATGTTTTTTTTTTTTTGGGACAAGAGTAGAGACTAGGGGAACCTTGATCATAAGCAGCTGTGGAATACCAGGAACCTGCTTGTGTATTTACACCAGGAATGCCAAGATCCTAACTGTGAATGGTCAAGGAGTACCAAGGATCTGAGTATGGATGTACGGAAAGCTGCATGATAACCTGCCTTAAACTCTAACACCAGGGATATGTACTATTAAAAACAATGTGTTTCTTTGAGATAATTTACATTGTAAGCAAGCAGAAATTAATCTGAACAGAAATACATTGTTTGTACTTAATTTGGAAATGAGCTCCATATTGCATACATTGGGGGTGGGCTGTTTTCAGTTTGTGCTATATACTACACTGATGGTTTTGGCAAACATTGTCTGCTCAATACATACCAAATGCATTATTTTTTCATTCCTGAATCAAAGTCTGCAAATGCAAATTACCTCACCTAGAAGTAGAGAACTGTCATTTTTTTGATGTTTACCCTACCTGAAAAGAGAAATAAAACATTGTCATTTCATTATTTTCTGTCTCTTTTTTGTACTGTCACTAAATTGCAACACTTTGGAAAACTAAAAACATGTTAAAGATTTTGTTGCACACAAATATGAGTTAATACATCATGTCTATTCAGGAGAAGACTGCACTTCCCAAGGAAGACAGTGAGGCTGCCCAGAGACAAAGTATCCAGGAACACATGAAGCTGCCACAATACCAGTTCTGGATAGCAATTAATAAAAAGCTGAACAATTTTATCTGGGGGGTAAGAGGGCAAGAGTCAAGTGGGATAAGCTGATCCTTCCAAAAGAACAAGGTGGTTTGGGATTATCTGATTTGAAGAGGTATTTCAGAGCTACACAGTTAAGGCTCCTACACATAGCACAAGCAGAAAGCTATAATTCAAAGTGGAAAGGAATGATGATGAAATGGGGGGGGGGCTCAGCAAACAAGGAGACACTGGAATTTTGTATGCAGATCCTTAAGGAGAATAACAATAATCATACAGAATATTATATTCATAAAGTAGCAGAAAGTATTCAAAGAACTAATCCAACACGAAAATGGAGAAAGAAAATTCTGAGATTAGAGATGACTGCAATTAGGGGTACAAAGCATAGGTAAGAGGGGGTTAGAATTTACTGGAGAAACTAGCAAAGAAACCAAGGTATTGGGAGCAAATAATTAGAGAGGAAAAGGTAATAGAATAGGAAGAGGCCAAGAATAACTATGATCTTCAGGCTAGAGATTACCTTCCCTATCAAGGACTGATATCAGGGTATAGGCAAAGAGAAAGGAATAGGGGGATCCCAAATGAAAGGCCAGCACTGGTCAAGTTTTTAGTAGAATCTAGACTAGAAGTGCTGTTAAAAGAGGGATAATTTATAGGGCATATAAAATATTGCATGATAAGTATAGGAATCAATCAGAAGAGGTTAGGTAGGATTTGGAAGAGAGACTATATAAGCAATTTACAAAGAAACAATGGGAGGATATATGTATGACTCCCAAATATGCAATGAGATCTAGAAGATTTAGGATTTTTCTGCTTGGAAGTGTTTGCATAGATAGTTTTATACCCTAATCAGACTCCAAAGAATTTTTCTTCAGGTAGATTCAAAATGTTGGAGGTATGATGAGGAAGAAAGAGGTAATTGGGAAACCTATTTTTTGAAAGTGCATTGATTTGGCAGACTTTAAAACTCTTTGTAGGCCACTCTGTCAAAAATACTAGGTGAGCAAATTGGTGTAGCTAAGGGAATGATTTTTTGAGCTGTGGTATAGAATCAGAATTGCTTGGACATAGTAAGACCTTGCTGAGATTAATTCTGGTGGCTGCCAAAAAGGTAATTACTAGAAAATAGAAATCAAAGCCTAAACCAACTGTACAAAAATAGTGAATATAGTAACAGAGATAAAATAACTGGAAGTGGGATCATTAAAAAAGGGTAGGAGCAAATTACATAGAAACATAGACAAAGGGGAATTGGGTGAACAATATATGTAGAATAATGTTTTGGAGGATGAATATGTTTTAAGGGAAGGCAGAAATTCAATGAGTTATATAATGTTCTGTATAGAAGATTATATGTGATGAATAATGTTTGCAACTGAAAATACCTCAATATGGTTTGTTTTCGTTTATATAAATATATGATTGCCTGCCTATATCATAAGTTATAATTCAATACAGGCATTTCTTGTTTTAAAAAAGCTGCCACAATACCAACCAGCAAAGAGATAACTCTGCCACTAAAGATAATGAGCAGAGATGATCACACTGAAACAAATCTCGCTGCCTTTGAGAAATATGTCAAAAAGAAAGGAGTTTAGTTTCACTTAGGCAACATTTTACCCTTGTAGCTTACTTTAGAAGCACTCGAGGCCTATTTCAAAATGGAAGGTAATGGTTTCATTGCTTTTCAGAAGTGACAAAAAACTGCTATCTAAAGCTGGTATGTGTTCTAAAATATAAGCCTTGTAATTCCATAATTAGACATTCAAGTCAAGTAAAATGGTAGGAGCTCGAATGTCTGAATAAAGACATGCTTTACCTTATGATTAGAACCACAGATGGACAGTAAATGTCAAATAATAGGCATTTTAGCCACTGATATGTTCAAAGGGGCACTTTTTTAGACATTTATATTATGTTTGATAATCATGTCCTAGTAATAAGTTCAAACATCCTGAGTCACATAAGAAATATTATTTTTCAGTCTATGGAGACTGCAATAGTCAAAATTTGATATACCTTGCACATTGTCTAGCCTGTAAGGCTTTTGATGTCGGAAAGAATATCGGGAGATTGAGGGAGAGCATCAGGAACCATTTGTATTGTGCAAGAAAGGGTAATAAAACTAGCACAAGAGCTAAAAATAAGATACAAAATGATGAACAACATATTTTAGGTTTTTAATAATAGAAAATGTGCCTGTAAGTGTACGAATGGGTGACATAATTAATGATACTGAAAGGGCAGCATTACATTGGATTTTAAAACTAAAAGCTACTACAGGGTTTGATTTAAATGATGAGGTTTCTTTGAAACTGGAACTGAAAGCATGGAGACTATGAACTTGAGATGGTATTTACTGTAAGTTACTTTAATTTCTTTAGTTGTTGCTAGGTGATAGATAAAGAATTCTGATTGGATAGTTTGTATTTTAATTAATGATGTAATGTATAAATATTTAATTGGTTTTAATGTGTATTTTTGGTCTGAAGAAGCTAGTTGTACTAGCTGTACCAGTGAAAGTGCTTACTAACTTTATGAATAAACATTTTGAACTTTTATCGGGGTGAGAGATTTGATATTGATACCAGGGTAGTGTTTTGGTACAGGTTCTGTTTTACAATTCTGTTTTGTTTCTTGTTCCTGCACCATTCATTCTTTGGCGATTTCATTTTAGTTATATTACCCTCAAGTAATTAATTTATTTTTTTCAGAATGATTCCAGGGGTACTAATAAATTTGTTGTAATAAATGAAAGCTTGCAGTTAACTAAATACTGTTTAAAACTGGGCAACTTAAGCTATGACTTAAAGTGTGCAAATGTCTGCAAACACACATAATTGTCAGCAAATAAAACAGCACACTTGAAATGAGGAAGGAGAGGGAACATTTCTAGCATTTTATAATTAGTTATGCCACACCTAATAAAATCTAATTTTCAGCCAACATACAAGTTATAAAATATAAATATTTTAAGTATCAAAATTGTGCTTTCTAACCAATATGCTAATAATGAAAATGTCCCATTGGAATTTGATAATACCTCAACACCCACCCAATCTATCAACCTCCTCAACTTCACCCAAATAACTCACTATGTAACCAGACCTTCTTCTTCTTCTTTCGGCTTTTCCAGTTAAGGGTCATCACAGCAGATCACCTGTCTGCTCATGATTGGCAGTAGAGCTTTACGGTGTCAAGTCATTTGAAAGAACAATTCAACAACATATAAATATCCTACTGTGACACCCATGCACTGGCCCAGCAATCAAAGAGCCTCAATCCTCACCACTAGCACCAGTGAGGGGTGTTCATGTAGGGAAAGGATAATAAATACACGTACAGTAAGGTACAATCTCCTTTAAGAGCACACAGAGATGACAATCAGTCTGGGGCTGGTTTCTACCTTTCTCTCCAGGTCCCCAATCAGACTCCCCACTGACACAGCTATAGGGTCCAGATCTCAGCCTAGTGGGCAAGCTAAAACCTCCAGTACACTCTCTGTACAACCAGTGCTTCGTGTGCCTGCCTGAGTAGCTGACACACATACACACACACACACTTTGAGATAAGAGTTTATACAACCACACATACACTCCTGGGGAAGGCTGGCACAGGTTTTCCAGCTGTGCCCCTTTTCTTCCCAGTCTAAAAGGTAGTACTAGCTGCCACCACCCACTAATATTTATCAGCTACTCAAAGGCCCTTAAAAGGGTGTCCAATTATTACTGTGCAATATTATTGCCCAAATGGTAAGTGCAACCTAACAGTCAAGACTTATTTGGAGTGACTTGGTACAGCATCACTATATACATGCAATGTACTCTTAGAGCTTAAATTATCTCTACACCAAACAGCCACAGTTGAAAGTTTTAAAAATATTTAATAATAAATAATAAAAACACAAGACAATACTTCCTACTACACAGTCCCAGTCAAGAGTTCAGAGATCAGAAAGAAATAATACCGTAGAAAAGTTCTGACATCACAGAAAAACACTTAGTCTAATCTGCCTATTCCTAGCTATTTCTAAGAGAAAACACAGTTCTAAATAACTTACATATAGAACAGGCAGAGTGGTGAGTTGAATGTTCTCAAGGCAAATGCTCAGAGCTCTCTGATTCTCTCTCCTTAAATTGATAACACAGAGCTGCTTCGCATTACATCATTCTTCACATTTCTCTGGTGTTCCCTGGCTAGCAGAAACTACATTTCCATTCTTTGACTGCGGTGGTGGTGCCTCACAGTAAGACATCCTGTTCGATAATCAGCTAGAGCGTTTTCTGTGTGGAGACATGCGTGAATGGGCGTACCTTCATTGAAGGTTGTGCGTCAGGGCCGGCAACTCGGCACGTAAAAAATCTACTGCCAATCATTAGCGGACCAGAGTTCTGCTGTGGCGACCCCTAAGAGGGAAAAGCAGAAAGACAACACACACACACCTGGTCACAAAACAGAGCAATAAAGGACATTTATACATGCAAATTCTAGCCATTAACTCTGGCCTCAAAACAATAGGCAGAATTCTTTCATCCAGACTTATCAGAGCCAACTTTAAAGATCAAAGACAGTCATAAAATGCTTGACTTAGCTTTCTTGCAGCAGAGTGCACTGTTGTTAAATTTTTTAAAGTTTAACATTTACCAACATTTTTTCCCCATTTAAGAGAACAAGCATGTGGCTTATATTAATATTTATAAATAACATAATTATCTACAGAATTCTATCTGGCTAGGCTGGCAGTCTTCACCTATCTTCACACCTACCAAGCACATTTAACAACCAATCAGATCCTGCTATGCATAAGATTAAAACATACAATTTACATATTTAAAGGAAATTCACTTGAATATGAAAACATCAACAGGGACAAAAAAAAAAAACATGTACCAAAAACAACACCAATCTTCCTTGTTATTTTACTTCCTCCACTGGAAATAAATCTTTGTTGTACTCAAAATTTATATATTATATTGTGTAAACAATAACTATTAACTTTGATGGCTGTTAATAAAAAATGACAATCCTTATTTACTTAAATTTTACTAGCTATTTGTTTAAGTATAGGTGCCAAAGAAATATTGTCATTAAGCCCTGGTTAAACAGTGGCATTCAACCTAAGTTTCCATCTAACCTCCCTAACCTCTACTTCCAATTTGTTGTCACCTCCCCTCTCATTAGCTACCACCTTATCAATCACAAAATAGATGAATCTCTTAAATTTGTCACATTTTGTGCTATGCATATATATATATATATATATATATATATATATATATATATATATATATATATATATATATGGGTCTACTTTAGTTGACCGAAACGCCAGTTCACCGACACGCAGAAGACCGAGACCAAACGACCGAAAATGAAGGTGATCGACAAGGTGAAATCCCGACAGCCAAAAGACCGACATGGGCAATGTGTGAGCGCGACTCGGTAGGTGTGCGATAGTGAGGGATTTAGGGTTAGGGAGTGGACAGGTAAGTGTGCGATAGTGAGGGATTTAGGGTTAGGGTGTGGGAAAGGTGAGTGTGCGGTAGTGTCAGACTTAGGGTTCGGGTAAGGTAAGTGTGTGATAGTGACAGACTGCAGTTTAGGGGTGGGTTAAGTGAGTTAGGGTTAGGGTGCGGGTAGGGTGAGTGTGCGATAGTGACAAGCTTTATGTTTTAGGGTGGGTTAAGTGAGTTAGGGTTAGGGTGCAGGTAGGGTAAGTGTGCGATAATGATGGACTTTAGGTTTAGGGGTGCGTTAAGTGAGTTTGGGTTAGGGTGCGGGTAGGGTAAGTGTGCGGTAGTGTCGGACCTTAGGGTTAGGGTTTGGGTTAAGGTTAGTGGATATGTAATTGTGTGTAATATGTAGTTTATGTTTTGTGTGTCGGTTAATGGTGTTTGGTTTTGTGAGTTGTCGGTATTGTGTGTTTTCAGTTGTTTGGTCTCGGTGTTTTGTGTGTCGGCAAACTGGCATTTCGGTCAACTAAAGTAGACCCATATATATATATATATATATATATATATATATATATATATATATATATATATATATAAAAAACACAAAGTGGTGTCCCACAGGGCTCAGTCCTACAAGCAAACACAGGAGGGTTATGGCTGACAAAGTTTGCAGATGACTGCAAATTGGGCGCCGTAGTCGAAAACACATCTGACACAGATATCCTTCAGAAAGGTCTCACAGAGACGGATAACTGGTGCCAGAGCCATGGCCTAAAGTTAAATGCCAAAAAATGCATAGTCATACCTTTCGGGAAAAACAAGGTTACCCCTAGCTACCATATAGGTGGCAATCCACTGAGCACAGAAGAAGTTATTAGGGACCTGGGGACCCAGGTTGACAGTAGCCTGTCATTCGACACCCATGTAGCTAAAGTAGTTAGGAAGACCTTCTACATTGCCCAACTTATCATGAAGGGATTCACATCTAGATCAAGGGAGGTCATAGACTCATCACTCATCAGTCCAATTATCGAGTACAATGCCCCACCCGGTATGTATCTGTCCCGCCATTTGCATCAGCTGGAGAGGCCGCAAAGTTCCTCACCAAAGAACTTCAGCTCTATTCAGTTGCTCAGAGGTGACCTGTGCCTGACATACAAGGCCATGTCAAACCCAGACTTGATGAATATGCTTCACCTCAATAAATCTAGATCCGTCAGAGCCCTTAAACCTGGAGGGATAGATTCATCACCCAAAGACTCTATGCTGTGGA
The DNA here is from genome assembly GCF_019279795.1 of Protopterus annectens. Lineage (NCBI taxonomy): Eukaryota > Metazoa > Chordata > Ceratodontiformes > Protopteridae > Protopterus > Protopterus annectens. Next base: position 17,255,389 of record NC_056740.1, read on the forward strand.
ACAAATTGTTCAAGAGAAATCTTGACCAATGGATGGGAGATAGGGATTACCTCAGTGTCACTGCTCGACAGAATAAACCTATGAACCTATATATATATATATATATATATATATATATATATATATATATATATATATATATATATATATATATATAAAAAGGCATTGTGTGGGTCCCTATTTTTAATTGCCCTAAGATGTTCACTGATTCTGGCTCTAAGCCTACGCACAGTTTTTCCAACATAAAATGCTGGGCAAGATATACAAGTAGCCAGATATACTAACAGAGACAAATTACAATTGCATCTGCCAGGACATTTAATGGAAAGCTGTGGTTGCTGACAGTAACATGGGGACCATCATTGATGAATTTACAGTACCTGCAGGCATCACATTTATGCATGGTTGATTTGTACCACACTTTCATGACTCTTTTGGGGGGCCCTTCTAAGATATTTTTAATATTGTTGCCCCTACTATAAACAATTTGAGGTTTGACACCCAATTGTTCTTTTGTTTCCTGTTCTATACACACTTCCCAGCATCTGTTGACAATAGAACATAAATTGGGTGCCTGATCATTATACAGTAACACCATTACGTCAATATCTCTTCCTTTGGTAGTAATTTGTAACTGACCATTGGTTGTTCTTAGTATGGGGCTAAAAGGAGTATTTATTTTTGCAATTATCTCCCTTTTTGTTTTTACCAACAACTTAAGTGAGTACCCCCTTTCAATCAACATTCTAATCAGAATGTACAACTCTTTTGTAAAGTTGGGTCATCACTTATTAAGCAGGACAACCTCACCATCTGGCCTTTTATTATGCTTTTCCTTTAATGTGGGGGGTGACAACTATTAAAATGGAATAGAGTATTTGAGTAAGTCTGTTTTCTATATATGCTGCTATTGAGTTCAGCTTTCTCACTGCATTTTGATAAATGTATATCAAGGAACTCAGTCTCATTTGCCTTCCATTTGCTTGTGAATCTAAGGATGGGGGTCGTAGAGTTTAGATATTCTATAAAGTCACCTGCTTCTTTCTCATCACCTTGCCATAAGATGAGTATGCCATCCAAAAAACATTTGTAAGACTTGATTTTGCCCATAAAGGGTGACTGGAAAACAAACTTTCTCTCCCACTCTAAAATTACAAGGTTGGCGAAAACTGTGGCACATTTGGCCCCCATCGACATACCCGATACCTGGAGGAGCAACTCACCCTCAAAAGCCAGGAAATTATTTTTAAACAGTATTTCCATTGTTTCCATAAGGAAAACAATTTTTTCTCTGTCAACATTTTGACTTCTTAACAAACTCTCTTGAAACATTTCCAACTCCTCAGGGTGTGGAATCACAGAGAATAAATTGATTACATCAATTGTTAAGAAGGAATAGTCTCTCTCATTCCTGGTGATTTGAGTCTCTGTAAACAGTGCCATGAGTCCTTGAGAATGTGCTGAGTTTCCTTCACCACCGGGTTGCCCATTTATCCACCTATGCTGCTAGGGCTTCTGTCTTTGAACCCCTTGCTGCAACAATCGGTCAAAAGGGTGGATTTTGTGGGCTTTTGTAGATCGTGGGGATTCCAAACACCTGTGATATCACTGGATTTTCTACCGTTAAAAATCTTAGATATGTTTGGTCAATCAGTCCCTGAAGAAACACATCAGACAGAAGTAATCTATCCTCATGTATGCCCTGTTGACTTCATTCTTAGAAACCCTGATATAGGTGGAGGAATCATTTAGTATATTAAACATTTTTGAAACATAATCAATTTGGGCCATAACTACAAATTCCCCCCTTGTTGGGTTTCATAATTCCATTGTTCTTGTCACTAGATAAATCAATAAGGACCTTTATTTCTTCATGAGTTAAATTGTCTTGTTTGTCATTTTTACCACTCAATTCTTTTCTAAATTCTAATTCACACATTTTCTCAAAAAGAGTGATTTCAGAGTTGCTAGGAGGAATAAACACACTTTTACAAAATAAAAAACACTGGTGATACCAAGGTAAAACCACCATGACTTTATTGAACTATGAACATTAACTGACTAAGCACTTTCACCCGTGTAGGGCATCTTCTGAGTCAGTTTATCACACCTCATCACAACCTTTAAATAAGCATATCAATTAACACTAAAATCAAATGCTAATTGGTTACAATGAATCTATCATATAAACTTTTAGATTTTAACCCTTAACTATAGTTAATGTAGTTGTTATACAAGTTTTATATATAAACACCAGTACACAGTAAATAATAACATGTCAACTTTCCATATGAATTATTTCAACACTTAAAATCAAAACATATGTTTAGAAATGTAAATCAGTATAATATAAAAAATATATATAAATAAATAAAAAATATATGTGCAGAATGTGTGATATATAAAGTATGTATAAAAATGTGCATATCTGCACATGTACCTAAAAGTCAAAAATTCTCTGTTGTTTCTACTTATTAAATACATACTGCCTTATGTTTTAATGTACATGCTAGAGATAGGGTGCCATTAATGCCAGGTGCACTGCTTGCCTCTAATCGTATTTGCATGGTGGTTTTACCTTGGTATAAATATGTGAAGTCTATATGAGTCATGCAGATACTACTAAAATTTCTACACTAGCAATAAAAATACATATTAAAAATAAAATACACGCTAACGATAAAAATAATAAAATATGTGCCTACTATTTGTGAATAATCCTATTCTTCATATTTATATTTATATACATTTCTATATATATAATCTGACATACATTTTCACATATAGTTTTAGGACTTTTATGAGTTTGTGATAATAAATGTTGTTCTGTAGAATGCCAGAAATGATAGATGCATTTGTACCTGTATGCAATCTACATATGTGTTTTATATATGGTCTCTGTACATGTTCTTTTCTATATATGCACCTCTAGAGGGAGGGTTATATGAACAAAGCTTTAATAAGAACATAATAGGGTATACTCATCACTTTAAAACTGGAAAATGGTGTGGCCATGATTTGATTGATACTAATTATGTTTCCCTATATAAATGCAATGGTTTTAAATGTATTTTATTGAATGGTCTGAAGAAGTGTGAGTCATTCCCATGAAAGAGCTTACCAAATAAAGTATTTTGATCTTATGAATTGAACTGAAGCTGCCTTTCTTCCATATTGTCTGTGATTCCTGAAGTCCTGTGTGTTGTAGTACCCACAGTGCTTTTGGATCTCTCCAAGGCATTTGATACTGTTTCCCATACCCATCTTCTGACCCATCTTTCAAACCTTAATATCTGTCAAAACACCCACATCCTGATTCTCATGCTACTTGTCCGATAGATCTCAGGCTGTGAAATGGTGAAAAGGCATCTCTTCTTTTCTCCACAAGTGTGCCCCAGGGATCCATACTCTGTCCTATGCTGTTTAATATCTTTATCAATACCTTTCCCTCTGCCATTCTCAATACCACAATAATTCAGTATGCAGATGACTCAACATTAGTCTGCTCTGCCACTAATCTCCCCGAACATCTAACAAAGACTCAGATCACCTTCTCAACCACCGAAGCCTGGATGCTCCAAAACCACCTTTCTCTAAATGCCAATAAATCCAAAATATTAGTATTTCTACCCTCAAAATCCTTCCTTTTTGACAAAACCTCTTTCCAAGTTCTAGGCCAAAACAACACTCCTATGGAAGTCATTCTCTATGCAAAATTACTAGGAGTTATTATAGATGAGCATCTAAAATTTGACATACCACATCCTTCAAAACAAAAGGAAAACCTACCAAAAGCTTGGCATGCTTTACAGGAACAATAGCTTCCTCTCACCCCATACTAGACATACTCTCGCCTCAACTTACCTCCTTCCCTCCCTAATGTATGATGCTCCCCTGCTAACTAACCTATCGAACTCCATCACTTTCAAGTTAGAAACCTGTTACAACAAAATTTCCAAAGTCGTCTCTAAGGCCAAATACTCCTTCCATCACTGTCAAGCCCTCCACTCTCTAAACTGGCTAGAACTTCCAGACTATCTCAATTACCTCCAAATGATCACAGCTCATAGACTACTCTTCAGCCTTACTAAATGCCCCTCTCTCACTAACATCCTTTCCCCTACCTACCAAACAGGACGCTCAGATCTGAAAATCAAAACCTAATTAGTGTTCATAAACCAAACCGCTCACCTGGACAACTACTCCTCTCTTTTTCCCTAGCCAAAAAATTGAATTCTTTTCCCCCTACTCTAAGGACAACGCAGAACCTGGAAATATTTAAAACACATCTCCATTCCTACCTTTCTCTAAATGGAAATGTACCTGTATCCTTCCAACCTAGCCCATCCCTTACTCTCTTATACTTCCCTTCTAACTCAACAACACCTTCTATTACCAAGTTATAGTCCATCTATTTTACACTATTATTGCTTGACACATAGGAACTGATACTGCCTACCTACAGATACCAATATAAATGCAACCATTTCTATGTCTTGGAATATTTGGAGTGTTCCACTATGTTATTACTAACATGTTCTCAAAGTTATTATTGTTACTACATGATACTTCTGATTGATATCCTTATGTTACTATTGTAAATAGCCTTCTTTGTATTTGTATTTGTATTTTGTACTGTGGAGCTTTTCTCCCTGGGCCTCCACTGAAAACAGGCTTTCGTGCCCAGTGGACTTCCCCAGTTATCAAACTATAAATAAATAAATAAATACAACTGTTATAGTAGTATAATCAACAGGTTCTTTCTGAGCTATAGATACCCAAATGTATAATAATGGTGAATGAGAAGGATCTGAAGAAGCTACCAGATTCTGGGAGCATGGTAATACTTAGTAAGGAACATTATGTCAGCAAACAAAAGATATATGACAAGAGAAAGATGGCTGTACTACATGTTCATGCAGAGAAGAAAGTATATTCTACCACAAATGGAGAAAATGAAGTGCTGCTGTGTAAAGTAATATATGTTGTAGGCTTGGTACCTAATTTAATGCACAGCATACTAAATGGATAAAACCTTCCTCAATTCAAGGTTCTGTGGAAACTATGTAAGGAAGGAACATAATTAGATACACAGTGGCTTGAATATATCTCCAGTAAAAATTAGATAGGGGTGCATCAACAGCCTGACACAGTTGGCTTAGATGATTAAGGAGCTGTTAATGAGATATTTTCTGTGGTCCAATGTTGCAAGGTTTAATTCCCTCAACATCCATTACCTAACCGTGTGACTCTGACCAAGTCACTTAAGAAGACACTGCTTCTGGGATGAGTCTGAAAAAGGTCCATGGAGATCAGCTCTCTATCATGGAAACCAAATATAAATAAATAAATGCACAGTCCTGATAATGAAAAAAGGGTACATGCAGAGTTAGATCAGAGATGTTTGAAGATGAGACAGCCAAGTAACAGGTCTACTCTGTGCTGCACTGAGAAGCATTTGGCTTTTTTTGAGGATAAGACAGTGGTTGTGGTAATGCAACATATTTTCGATAGTCTCTAGTATGGAGTTTGTATTAGAGGTTGTGACTATTATGGATAGTCCATATTCAAGCTGTCCCAGAAGGATTTCCTTGCTTATTGCTACTCTCTCTAGTTTGGATAGACAGGGAGAGATCTTTATGGCCTAGAAGAGAAGTGAATTAACTTTTACCCTCAATTTTGTTATATGGGTATTGAATGTTAGTGATTAGTCAAGCCACAAACTTGAGGTGTTTAAAGAAGTTGATTGTTTCTATTGGTGTGCCACAAAGGGAGGTGATATTGAGTGACTTTGCAAATTTTTTAAGGTTTTAGGTGTTGCCAGATATCATGTATTTTTATTTTTATTTTTTTTTTTAGGATTAACTGTTAGTTTGAGGTTAATGAGCCAGGAATTGATGGAATTAAGGTCTTTAGTTAAGTTTCAATTGCAGAGTGGTTGCTGCTGGACCTAAAGAGTACAATGTTTTACCCTTTAGACTTAACAGAGCTCCTGTCACGTTCCAAAGACTCATAGATCAAATTCTGAAACACCATGTGAGATACTCAGTTGCAGACATTCATGACATACCAATTTAGTCAGAGAATTGGGAGTCATAATTAGCCAAAGTGAAGTTACACTGAACTCTTTAAGACAGGCAGGACTCACTACTAATGCTGCACAAAGTAAGCTTTGTATTACAGAACACAGATACTTAGGGTATGTGTTTGGGAAAGGAGCAAATAGAACCTAAAGAAAAGCTTAAAGAACTAGCCTGCACATATGCCATCTATAAAGTGAAATAATTCTTTGGACTAGCAGTTTACTGCAACACTTCTGTGCCCAGCATTGCTACAGTAGCTTGTCCTCTGACAGCTATTAAAAAGATAAGTCACTCACCCAGATAAGTTGAAACATAGCAGAGGATGAAGCCTGGAACAAACAGAAAGCATGTTTTTTGTTCAGAGGCAGCCTTGATTGCTCTGATTTTACTAAATGTTTTGTCATGCACACTGGATCATCTAAAGTAGGGTTTGGAGCTGTATTGTCTCTTGACATATGTAGTGGTAAATGCCATTCCTTCTACCAAAGTAGGAAGTTAAGTAAGGCTGATACAAGATACTTTGTGATAGCATGAGAATGTCGTGTTATTAACTGGGCACTAACTTTAATACACTCTTATCTATTTGGATGTAGCTTCCCTTTGGTAACCATGCACCCCTGTAGTGGTGTATAAGCAACAGAACCAAGCTGTGTAAGTATCATTTGTCACTAAAGCCTTTTCATTTCACTATTAGACAAATACCTGACAACAGCCACAAGATGAGGGATGGGTTATCCTGGTCCCATGAGTGAAAGCAACCAATGAATTATCACCACATACAATCAGACATCGATTTAAGCACAAGTTCTAAAGATACATTTTCATCAAGGCCAAGAAACACATCACTGGCAAATAAAACGTGCCAATGCAACTCTCTAAGTAGTAATAAATTATCCCAATTCCCCTCCCTCATGTACATCAATAGAAACCCTTTCTAAAATAAAGAATGTGAACCTCTTAAATTCATGGCATACAACAGAATGCATTTAAAGTGCATTGCTGTGTGGATGCTATTACATTGCTTGCTATTTCTGGTTAAGTTCTTGTCATGCAATGAAAGTGCTCAAATATCTAATTTTTTCATTAAATAATATCAATTGCTCTGTGAAGTACATTTTATGTGTTTTTATTTATTTATCTTGCCTGCATAACTCCAGAATCAGTTATTCCACCATCTGCACCAAATTGGCCCATTCATTTATCCTAAATAGTGGCATCCTATGCCCAATCAGCTCATTCAATCCTCAAGAGGTAAGGGCTAGATGCTAAGTAGTGGTCCAGTATGGAAGTTATTAATCTCCCAATCCCTACCATGATCAAACCTCATCCCTGTGGCAGCCAATGGCAATGCTAGGGTTGTGGTTGTATGGAATTGTCAAGTAAGCTCTGCACACCTGAGATACTTATTCCCTGGCTTTACAACATGAGCCATCATGCCTCCCCTATCTGCATCCTGACATTCCCTCGCTTAACTGGTATAGTCAGTTGGTGGAGAATTCCTTTTAATGTAGTTCCAACATCTTTCATGCTAAGTCTTTTGGTCATCATTCCCATTTTTTCAGGTCAGGATATAGTGTATTGGTTGTCTTCAGTCTTCATTTCTTCCTCCAACACTGCATCATCTTTATTTTTCTCCAGTTCCTCTGCTGTAACAATATGCAGGACACTTTTGCATAATAGTACCATCAAACTCACTTTGAATGAACCACTCTAAGTAGAAAACATGGCTAGTTTAATCTTTGTAAATAGAGTAACCAAATGAGACATCCAATCATGTGAATCATTTGAGATCTTCACCATCGAGATTTTTCATGTATGTACAAGTTTGGTGTAAGTTATCGCTTAAAAGGGTCAGTGGACTAGCCCATCTTCCTAGTTAACAATTGTGAAATAAATAAATAAATAAATACATGCATACATAGAGACCTACATACATAAGATACATGTGTGTGTGTGTGTGTGTGTGTGTGTGTGTGTGTGTGTGTGTGTGTGTGTGTACATGTTAGTGTGTGTCATGTGTATGTCTAAGTTATCATACAATTGTTTGTGATATTCTAAATACCTTTAACTGTTGACTGCGATCTGAGTGTTTTTGCATTTTAATCTCACTGGCCCAGAACATGGCTGAAAAGATTCTTCGAACCAGCCTATTTCAGTAACAAATGTATACATAAAATCAATAAATAAATTGTCACTGATCAATCCAGTCAACTTGTGAAGATGTCATATTTTATGGGATGTGACATTTTAGAGAACTATTGTAAAAATCTGTCTCATAATTAATAACAGTTGTTAAATTCATGAATCCAGTAACACCACAAATTCCAAGGCAGTAATCCAAGCAGATCCAGATAGTATGAATGAATAAATAACTTTTAATACTTGATTCAAATGCAGTAAAAGACTCTACACAAGCCACACAAATCAATGTTAAGCACACTTTCACCTCGTGAAATACAAAGCTTCATCAGAACTGAAAAATCATTCTGTCAGGTGCATTAAATAATCTCGTTTTAAATTGAATAATCATTTATTAAAGAGACCGTTCGTCCCCTTAAATACAATATTCAAACTTCATAACAACTTTTACAGATGTATACAGGGACATTAAAATTAAAAAGTATGGTAATATGGAATTTAATTAACTTTTAAAGTTGTTTGCACCTTTAAAGCACACTTAACATTGATTGTGTGTGGCTTGTGTAGAGCTTTTTACTGTATTTGAATCAAGTATTAAAAGTTATTTATTCATTCATACTATGTGGATCTGCTTGGATTACTGCCTTGGAATTTGTGGTGTTACTGGTTTGGTTCGTTCACTTTGTGGTTCTTCAATTAAATTCACGAATCACTATTAATCCAACGAATGTTTGTTCACAGTGCTGCAAGATTTTATCAGAGGTATGTAACTAAGCCATGTGCTAACTCGCTCCATAGTCAACCATTAGGACTCCATTCCCATGACCACCATAACCTGTTTTCTTTAGTTTAATAGTTTAATAGGAAACCACCCATTTCTAGTGCAAAACATGATTGGAAGTATTGAAGTTTATGGTTCGAACTTTTAACTCATTACTTTACTTCAGTGGCCCTAGCTGCAATATATATGCAATTTATGAAATAATAATAATAATATTAACAACAACAAAAATGCAGTGTGCATTTTTTAAACTAGGAACTGTTTGGTGTCATGGGGGAAATATATTCCTCAGAACTCAATGAAAAAGCAACAGATGCAAGCCATTTAGTAATGAGGGCATTAACCAATTGATGGGCTTCCCAGTCACATTGATGGGTATAGAGCATTGTTTTATCTGCTTATTAAATATTACAAACTATTAATCAATGGATTCAGAAAAGTTGTATACTCTTGTGTTAGGAAATAAAAAAAAACTGTCATGACAGAGTATGTAATGCTGCCAGCTGTTCTGCTCTGCTCAGATTTACCTCTCCTTTCCAATATGCCGGTGGTATGGTCCCAGACCTAGGGCATAGTATTAGAGACATTGGGTAATTTTGAGCTGTAAGAGCAGCCAAAGAGAGAAGCTGATGGCCAGCTGGAGGGCACATAAAACATGGCTAAAAAAGCTGCATTCACAGGCTCTTTTTACTATTACTAGAAGAGCAACAAGGTCCATGTTGAAGAATTCTGCCTTGCAGTACAAATGTACCTTTTTTCTATCCAAGAAAATCAATCACAAGGGTGGTGTTCTATACCCCCTCACAAGCGCCATCACTGTTACATCCATGAAAGTCTCAGTGGCACTTCAAAACCTAAGATTCTAACCTCAACAGAACTGCCTGAATTTAAACTGGAAAAATGATTATACATCTTAAATATGTTATGAAAGTAAACTACTTGCCAGCTCTGTAGAGGCTAGGAAAAGATCTTGCTTGCAATATGCTTTCAGACACACTTGATGAATAACCATTAACACTTGTTTCCATGCAGCTGCAGGGAAGCCCCAGTCGTGTTCATAAAATAATTAAATAAATAAAAGTGACTGTGAATAGCAGTCCTGACAGGAAACATTCCCAGTAGCACCTGTTTCCTGAGAGAGCCATTTCTTCGATCCCCAGGCACCATCTGTGCCCTGCCCCCCTTTTGTTTCAGAGTTCACAAAAACAATTTAGCTTCTGACTAATAGCTTTTCAAAGTACAGTCCACCCCCTTCCCTGGCAGCAGAGGCACTCAGTTTCTAAACATTCAGTGGAAAGCCAGTCTCATTTCTGTGCTTAAAGAATGTTACAGAAGAATATTAGTGAAAGCCATTTTAGATGGGTTTAGGCAAATGGCTGACAGATATAATGCAGCAGCAGCAAACTCATTCCATAAGTGTAGACAGGACTGATGTCCATAGGTTCAGTAGTCAAGAAGGCAGAAAATACCCCCAAAAGGCTCAGACATTGCAGATGAAGACAACAATTCTTACTGAAAGGCACTTTAAACAAAACATTCCAAAACAGCAACAAATGACATAATAATATATCCTAAGAATCAATTAAATCAAATGAGACATAAAGAAAGAGGGTGTGAGAAATTAACATTTCTTATAGTTATTATATTCTCTTTCTTGACTTGTTGGCATGTCTCTCAAATGTACAGATTTTCTCAGAATGTCCAGATTTTTGCCTCATATTGTTGGTCCTTTTTTCATAAAATTGTGGTTTTCTGGCAAATTAGTGGGAAGTCATTAAAGATTAAAGTCAGAAAATAATGACAGACATTTGAGTTTCAGACTTCACACCCTTCAGAAAATTAATACTAACATAAAACCTGGTATTCTATCAACTTTCTAAATTTGTAAGAGCAATATTTAAAAAGTGTTCCTAACTTGGGATTTAGTGGCCCCATTATTTATGGCTTTGTCCAGATTTCTTGCTTTAAGAGGTTGAGAGATATGCTTGTTGGTTCCCAATGAAAACATATTTCAGTGCCTTGAATTCACCTGCGGAGGAAAGAACTCTGACTACCTAGAATATGCTTACAAACCAAGTCAAAAGACTGCCCGTTACTTGGGTTCCATGCTATCTGGTGTATCTGTCCTGATTCAGTGTCAGGGGCCATTTCTTCCTGAAAGATCATATATAACATAGTTCCACTGCATATAACACTTATTCAGCATCTTTTGGAATAGATTACATCACTTTTCACTTGCACATGTTAAAGAGATCAAGGCACTTTCACTTTGCTCAGTGATGATCTCCTGAATTCATGTATCTGCTGTGACTTGGTCTAAATGTAAAGAAAATACTCCCTCCATAACTAGGTTTTACACCTATAATTCAGGCCTGATGGTAACTGTGGGGGTGTCTCTATGTCAAGGATCATATCACCTTCAGGCAGATTCCCAGAGACCCACAAACAGAGCTCATAGAAATCTCTTTTGCCACAAATAAGACAACCCACCAGATTAGCTTGCTAAAGGGCACAATTTATATCCCCAGATGATCATGCTAAATTCTGAAAGTACTCAAAGAACTCCCTATTAACAAGAACTCTATTATTTCAAAGACTTTAACTATTCTGCAATTAACTCTTGCCCCTATACTTCTAATGAAGGGTATGCCAGAAGTTTTTGGACTTATTTAATAAAAATTCAGTGGAAAAAATAATTAATATTGGTTGGGAGGGTGGCCTAATGGTTACGGTGCTTGCCTTATAAGCACAAGCTGCAAGGTTTGAGTCCCCCAAGGGATAATTGGCTAGGCTTAAAATGGCCCATGAGGGCAGTTAACCTAGTATTAATCTATGAACCTTAATCTATGAACCTAATAAATCCACAAGAAGACATATTATTTTACATCTAGTCCTCATGAATATAGTCTTCCACTGGTCTCTCCTTCCCCAGTTAA